>NC_050446.1:102381564-102481975 GCF_903995425.1 Onychomys torridus
CAACAGGGATAAGGTTGATCTTGCCCTCAGTTTCTGAGGCCTCAGGTCACGCTGACTGGCATTCTCTTCCTAGCTGTGGTGAGTCAGAGCCTTCTGGTACAAGGTGTGGCGGCTCACCCTTAGCAGCCAGGAAGCAGAAGGAAGAGAAAGGAGAGGCCACAGACAGCACCGCGCTCAAAATGCTCCCCCAGCAACCTGCTTCTTCCAAAGGCCCCACCTCTGAAAGTTACCAACACCTCCCAAAAACTGCACCTTGAGCTCAGGGTCATGCCTTCAACAGGAGCCTGTGGGGGACTCTTTATGTCCCAACCACAGTACTAGCTTGCTTTTAAAAACACTGCCAGACTGGTCAGTACGTGAAGAACAAAGAAAAATTGAGAAATGAGCGTTCTTATAAATACAGGTGAAAAGGTGTACCAGCAACATAATGACTAACAGCAGGAATGTATTTTAAAAACAAATTACACTATAATGAAGAAGTGTTTATTCCAGGGCTGTAAGACAGGTTTAATATTAAATATTAGCCAATGATACAAACATCAGTCAGAGAAAGCTATAATATTAACACAACAGAGGAGATGTTGTGGATGATAATTGATTATGAAAACATTTTTTTGAGACAGGGAGCTCACTGTGTAGACCAGGCTGGCCTAGAACTCACAGAGATCCCCATGCCTGTCTCTGCCTTGAGAGTGCTGGGATTATAAGTGAACACTACCACACCCAGCCATGAAGACATTCTGACAAAAGTCCTGATTAAAAAAGAAAATCTTAGTGGGAATATAGAAGATTTTTCCTCAGTTTGAGAAGGGCGTATCTATAGAAAATGAAACGCTAACATCATGTCTAATGGCGGAAAATGACGTGTGTTCTCCTTCAGGAAGAGCCAAAGCAAAGGTGTCTAGATTGACCACCTCTGTTTTGCATTGTACTTCAGAGTCTTGTCAGGAGAGAGGGAAGACTTCAGGGACAGAGGGAAGTGGGGGATAAATGAGACAAGAGGGAGAGAGAAAGAAAGGAGATGTAAAGCTTGTAACAGAAGAAATACAGCTGCCTTAATTCACGGACGAAATAAACATTTTTTTTGGTAGAAGACTTAAAAGATGGGCCAGCAGTGCACCTTCGTGGGTCAGTGGGTAAAGAAGCTTGCCACACAAACCTGGAGACGTGAGTTCAATCCCCAGCACTCTGTAAAGGTAGCTGGGGAACCAACTCCACAAAGCTGCTCTTGGATCGCTACATGCATGCCGTGCGTGGCACATCCGTGCATCACGCACACACCCACAGCACAATAATAAACCGAAAAAAGAGAATATCTAAAGGAACTCAACCAACAGACCCTATGGAACCGAAAGAGAACTGTTCCAAATAATACAGAGGCACACCACGTTAGCCGTGCCATGAGATGTCCAAAGTCCTCCCACAGGCAGCACCACTTCAGTCAAAACCTTGGAAAGAGTGTTTGTAAACTAACAAGCTCTCTTGACAGTTTATATGGAAATGCGAAGGATGTAAAACAGCCCACAGAGCTTTGACAAAAGTGCAAGTCCCCGGAGGGCTGGTGCCAACTGATTCCAAAGCGTGTGCTGAGACTGTCCCAGTCCAGGCATGGGAACGTTGGCACGAAGTTACACAGACCACCAGCGCACTGCCAAGTCCACTTAGCCATACGTATTTGTTCAGTCCATTTCTGACAAACATGAAATAAATTCAATGGTGAAGAGAGGAATTTTTTTTATAATGGGTAGATTCTGAATGGAGAAGAAATGAACTGTGGGCCGTTTCCTACTCAATACACAAATGCTCATTAAAGACTCATCATGGACTTGAATAGAAACAGGGAAACTATAAAATTTCCAAAGACAACAGGGAAGTATCATCAACATACACTGGAAGCCAGAGTAAACAAAGATTTCTTAGAAAAACAGAAAGCACCAGTCATTTACATTAGCTATTGATAAACTGTTATTGTTTGAAAGCCACCCATCAGAACAGAGGCAAACTCTAAACCTTGGGAGAAATTCCTTGCAGTGTCTGTGTCTGGCATGCACTGTTATCTAGAATGTGTGAAGAACTCTCATGATGCAATAATGAAAAGATACAATCTAAGAAAAATTTGCACAAAAGACTTGAAAAGACACCTCATAAAAGAAGATAAAAGAATAGCTAATGAGCATGTGAAACTTTGCCTAATCTTATTAGTCAGAGAGAGAGAGAGCTAGAAATCAAAACCACAACGAAGTACCAACACCCACCCACTGACGCAGTTCAGCTGAAGTGCTTGATGGAGCTCAGTCCCAGCAGTGATGCAGGGCAGCCCTGAGTCTCATGACTAAGACATTCAAAGATAGAAACATAGGAGCTGGGGCTGTAGTGTGGTGGTAGAGCATTCATCCACCTTCCATGCACAAGACCCTGGGTTCAATTTCTCTCTCTCTCTCCCCCCCCTCTCTCTCTCTGACACACACACACACACACACACACACACACACACACACACACACACGAGAGAGAGAGAGAGAGAGAGAGAGAGAGAGAGAGAGAGAGAGAGAGAGAGAGAGAGAAGACAGTTTGGGAGGCTCTCACAATGTTGAATATACACTTATTCTGTACCCAGAATTTCTATCCCTAGAGATAATGGCCAAGAAATAAAGCTCTGTGGTTCATAACTAGTCTTACACAGGACCGTTCATAGCAGCTTTATTAATAACCCTAAGTTGGAAACTGGAAACCAAATATTTATAGATAACAAAACTAGACAAGTAAATTGTGGTTGATTTCACATGGTGAATCATGTGAACAGCATGTGTGAATTTTACAGACGTGCTTGGCGATATGAACGAGTTTATACTAGATGGTCCCATTTATGTGGCAGTCAAGGGGCGGGGGGAACTAGCTGAGAGTGGTATAGTAGTCATACCCAGAGAGGGAGAGAACAGTGTTGCAGTGGATCTGGGAAATGCTGTCTCTTGATTGGCATGGTTCCAGTGGGTGTGTACACATACACTTATTACAAAAAAAAAAAAAAAATCACTGGTGGGTGTTGGAGAAATGACTCAGTCATTAAAGCCTGCTATATAAGCATGAGGACCTGAGTTCAATTCCCAACAGCCACTGTATTACACACATGTAGTCATAGTGCCAGGGAGCCAGAAATGAGGATCTCTGGGGGCTTCCTGGCCAGCTAGTCTTTCTAAATTGAGGAGCTCTAAGTTAAGAAAGAGAGTCTGTTTAAAAAAAAGCGGGGGTGCTGGAGAGATGGCTCAGTGGTTAAGAGCACTGGCTGCTCTTCCAGAGGTCCTGAGTTAGATTCCCAGCAACCACCTGGTGGCTCACAACCATCTGTAATGAGATCAGGTGCCCTCTTCTGGTGAGTGGGCATACATGTAGGCAGAACACTGTACGCATGATAAATAAATAAATATTTTTTTAAAAAGTGAAGGGCAATTAAGGAAGATACTGACATTGATTCCTGCTCCTACATACACTCACATGAACATACAATACACATGCACATGCCTCTCCCAAACTCTTTAAAAAGCATTGAGCTGCAAACTTAACGTTGACACATGTCACACATCTAACTGTGCATGTGGTATATCTCAATGACAGGATTCAAAGGTCTAACTCAATCAGGTCATCATGGCAGTTAGGCTGTATCTACACATGAGAGTCACTTCATTTTTCTATATAAGCTGGAAACTTTGAGGTCCAGTAGGTGGCCCAGCCTGTTGTCTCTGACAGACTGAGAAAAAGAACCAATGACAAATGGTATCCGTGAGGATTCACTGGGGTCTATTCTGTGCTGGGCTTTGTGTTTAACAATGTTCAGTGTCACGTGGAAAAATGGCAGTGGGTCCCCAGGCCTCCCAGCAGCATAGAATCTAGACAGCATGGTGACAGGCCAGGTGGAGGTGAGCCGTAGAGGGCCAGCCCTGACGGCAGAAGATGAGCCAGAGAGCCTGGACATCCTATAGGGACCTTGATCTGAGGCTAGACCTCAGGGAATAGGACTTGGTGATATAGTGAGCATGGGGCCAGTCCTGATAGACCTATAGTGCCTTGGAGATCTCCCTGACCAGGACTGACATAGGGACAGATAAATTATTAACATTAAATTATTAACCTGTTGGATCTCAAAAGTTTCCAGCTTATATAGAAAAATGAAGTGACTCTCATGTAGATACAGCCTAACTGCCATGATGACCTACCTGTCTGAGTTAGACCTTTGAATCCTGTCATTGAGATATACTGCATGCACAGTTCATGCAAGAATGCACCTGTCAGCCAGTTGGTGATGGTGCACACCTTTAATCCCAGCACTTGGGAGGCAGAGGCAGGTGGATCTCTGTGAGTTCAAGAACAGCCTGGTCTGCAAAGTGAGTTCCAGGATAGTCAGAGCTGTTACCAGAGAAACCCTGACTTGGAAAAAAAAGATATACCTGTCACTCCCCTTCAGACTTCCCCCTCCAAAGGCAATAGGCAGATCCTTGTGCTCAGCTGAGGTCGCCGTCCTTGATGGAGTTCTTGCCACCGTGATCCTGGACTAGATGGAAGGAAGCAATGAGGTGATGCCAGCACATGCCCTCACTGGCATGATGCCAGCTCAGTGGGGCAGCAGTCCCTACCCCCCTGCCTTCAGAGATGTCAGTTAGACCACAGGCAGGCAGGGAAACTTCTGCTTCCACCAGACAGGTTGAAGCAGCTGGTATCATCAGGATGGAGCATTTAAGACCAAACACAGGGTGACATGTGGCATCAATACACAGCCAAAGTATGGAGAACAGAGTCAGATGGTCCATCCAAGGGCGCACATCCAGCCTGCCCACTCAGAAGACGGTGCTAACTCCAGATTTACTCCTGCGTTTCAGAGGCTGACAAGGGAGCTGAGAGGCCCCTTGCTGACTTAGTATCTTTTGACAAGGTAGCTCTTGTGGACAGATCTGCTCAGATTCCCGCTGCTCTCCTTCCTCTGCTTACTGGCAACTCTGAGCAGTTAGCGTTGGTTCCAGTGGGTGGGTGTTTAGCATAGTAGGTAAAGTGCTTGCCTAAGAAGCACGAGGCCCTGGGTTCGATCCTCAGCACCACATGAGATCAGTGTGGTGAGGCACGTTTGTAATCCGGTATTTGAGAGGCGGAAGCAGTAGGTCATCTTTGACTATGTATGGAGTTTGAGGCTGAGCTGGGTACCATGGAAAGAAAGAGAAGTGAGTGTCTTACTCAGTGAAAGAAACTCAACGGCTTAGTTGAAACTTAGGATGTATATTTAAGTAAGGACAGCTGGAGAGGAAAGGCCTATGGGTGTTCTTATTTGAACTATGTTCTTGCTTGAAACTGTTGTTATAGGGACTCACATATACCAGGCACTGTGAGAGTAATGTACAGGCATAATCCCTGTCCTCTAGGGGGGACAGTGGCTTGAATTCTGTACACAGAGAGATGTGGAGTAGAGAGAGAAGGCCGCCGTGTTCTGGGTTCTGGACAGATGGAGAATGGAGGTGAGTCTTGAATGATGAATGTGCACGTGTGCTTTCCTTGTAGCCCCAGGTGCAAAGTGAGGCTGGGCCTTCCAGGCAAGACTTGGGGAGGTCAGGGAACAACTGTTGCAGCCACTCTAGCGCTAAACCAGTCAGATTTCCATGCCACCAGCTGGAGAGACCAGTCAGGGAAGGCTGGTAGACCCGCTGCCTCATGTTTCCTGCACTGAGGACCTTTTACGTCCCCTTCAGGAGACTACTGTGACCTGGTCACACAGGTGTCCTGTGAAGATCCTCCTCTCATCAGTGCTACAAGGGTGACCTAAGTATTGGCCACAGTCACCAACAGCCCAGAGGTGTGACCCTCAGCTGAGATGGTAGCAGAGAATCCAGAGTGCTGGTTGGTGGAGCTTTGGGTCGTTTGGTAAAGAGCAAAGGTGCACTGAGGCTCCCGCTTGCATCCTGGGAGCGTAGGTCAGCATTACCAAGGAAGAAAGACCCCTAAGAAGTCCCAAATTACAGCAGGGTTAGGGATTTTCATCCCAGATGCTGTCTCTTCTCTGAATTCATCCCCATTCCCCCCAGATTTCTGCACACACTACCTATCTCTTAGTTCTTACCTCATGTCTCCCAGGGCCCATGCAGGCAGAACAGCTCAGGTTCAGGAAACAAAGATCCCAAGGCACAATTTCTTTCCCATATTAAATGTACATTTTTCTGCCCTTTGTGGACTTGAAGCAATCACTAAAGGCGATCAGGTCCAATAACACAGTCTTCATCTGAATGGGAAGTATATGCTGTTGAAATGCGATCTAGCTGAGCAGACTCCAGATGAAGGCGTCGGTGCCTGTACAACGATTGTATTCTTCCCCTTCTCTCTCTAACAGAGCAGCTAAGGAGAGACTGTGAAGATGAGGATGCTGTTAGGAAAGGGACCAGGTCAGCAAACATTTACTTACAAATCTGTTACTAGAAATCAGTGAGATCCACTGCAGGAGCTGAGCTTTCAAAACTACTCTAAATGACCAAAGAGAATGCATCACTCATAACCATTTTCTATCTCCGATGGCTCAGTAATGAAAAGCAGACTCTTCATTGGACATGAAAGCAGGGGAAATTAGGAAGTAATATATCCACTTGTAGAAGCCCTTTGCCAAGACTGTATTGATTTCATGTTCTGACAACTTGAGTTAAACCTCCATAGGGAAACACTTTTGAAGCAGGTCACATCTAGGACATGCATGCTCCCACCGCTTGGGGATGATGGAAGGGGTTGTGTCTCTACTGGGGATGAGCTCCATCTTCTCTCTGTGACCAACCTGTTCATACGTTTGTGGGAGAGCATGGATTGCAGAAGCCCTAGCAGGACTGTCATGGCCGCATCGGGAGAGGCTGGTCCTCTCTGCTGAATCTACTCTTCCTATTTCTCTGCTTCCTCCCGGTGTGTCCTTCCTCTAATCCCAGAACTCATCTGCAATCGACAAGTCTTTCATGTAGCCATTAGTTCTGGTCAGGCACTCAGACTTGTGCTAGGTGCTGGGGTCACACAGCCAGCCAGAGCAGTACTCACACTCCAGCATTAAGGACTTTCTGGGGTGGATGTGCCAGTTGGGTGGGAGGGTAGAGGACAATGCAGAAGATACTGAGAAGACCACATTTGGGGAAAGAAGATGCTGGGTGTCTTCCAGGAGGAAGTGGAATTCTTGAAGCCGGGAGGAGGGAGCAGAGGAAGAAGACATTCTGGTAGAGAGAATTGCGTGCAGAAATATTTGGGACAAGGAAGGGTTGGGAATTTAAAGCTCATTTGGCAGAGTGCTTGTCTGGCATTTCTAAGGTGCCAGCACATGAACAACATGGCAGCACATGCTTGTAATCCCAGAACTCTAGAAGTAGAGGAAGGATCAGAAGTTCAAGAACATCCTCTGTTACATAGCAAGTTTGAGGCTGACCTTGGAGACGTGAGACCCTATCTCAAAAAATAATTATGTCTGAAGAAGAGAGGGAAGTACATGTCATAGAACTGGACACAGATCTGGGTAGAGGAGAACCATGCGCATGGACAAAGGTATGTGCTTGCGTGTGTGCATGCCTCTGTGTGTGTGTATGTGCATGTATGTGTGTGCATCCAAGTTCACCTTTTTTTGTTTCTGTTTCACTGTCATCAGGATGGCCTTGAACTCATTGTGTGGCCAGGGCTGTCCTCAAACTTGTATCGATCTCCTTTCCTGCTGCTTCTTCTGAGTTTATAGGCATGAGACACTCTCCCAGGCCCTGTTGGCAAGATAGTGCCTTTCTGCTGTGGGCAGTGCAGCAGACTTCTGTGTGAGAGATAATGTGGGTCTAAGCCACATCTCTAATAGACTGAGGACAAGGTGCCCAGACAGTCATAGTCCTTGGAATCAGATACTCCTGTGTTCCAGAATGTGACTTAGTGACAGTTTTTGGATTCTTCTAACCCTCTTCTGTGAAAATCAGAATAGTTTCTTACACATGACATGTGCTTGGTATATGCAGTGTGCTCAGTGTGTTCCAGGTACTAGTCCCCTCCTACCACTGGGACATCTGCTCTGCGTTTCTCTCGGAACATGCACTGTGAATTCCAACTCTGCAGCTCCGGGTGCTCCCCCGAGGTGAGGCTGCCACACAGTGACAGAAGGATTCTGGTGCAACAGAAGCTGGTGCAGAGCCAGGGACAGGCAGGGGTCTGCACAAGGTGGAAGGAAGAGCAAGGTGGCAGAGAAGAGTGCCCTGGGAAAAAAACTGCCCTGGTATCTGTGGTGATAGAATGTGAACCCCAATAAAGCTTACCTGGGGATCAGAGGACAGAGCCAGCCACTAAATTAGACATAGAGGTCAGACAATGGTGGCACATGCCTTTAATCCCAGGAAGTAAAATGGCAGGACACAGAAAGGTATGTGAAGGCGTGAGGAAACAGGAACTCACTCTCTTGAGGCTGAGGATTTCATAGAGGTAAGAACTGGTGGCTGTCTGCTCTGCTTCGCTGATCTTTCCCCTTTCACTCCAATATCTGGCTCTGGGTTTTTGTTATTATAAGACTGTTTAAGATTCGTGTATCACCTGGGGTTTCAGAATCCAATCAGGAGCCCATAGTGCCTCTTGGAGTCGCCAGGAGCTGTCTTTTGGGGGGCATTTAGTCTGTGTAATACGCTCCTTTAAGGGCAGTGTGACACCCAGAGGGTAAGGGAACTTGCTGCCTAGCCTGAAGATCTGAGTTTGAGCCCTAGAAACCTGTACAGTGGGTGGAGAGGACCAACGCCCTCCACAAGTGACTATGCCCCCCCGCCCCATGAAACCCAATAGGGTTCTCCAGAGGACCAGAACCTATAAACGGTATATATGACTAAAAGAGAGAGGACTTACAAAGTGGCTTCCATGCTCAGAGTAGAGTTTTGTCTGCTGGAGAGCTTTGTAAGCTGAGAGTCATTAGCTGTAAGCCCAAGAAGCTAATGCTTCACAAAAAGAGACACCTACAGACAGTGAGCAAATGCTTGAGCCCCACATGGACCCAGCCAGAACCAGGGGGGAGGAACTGACAAGAGGAACCAGCTTATCTGCCTGGCTGAAGAACTTGGTGGGCACACGGCACAAGGGCTAGGAAAAGTCCTGGGCTTTTTGCTGCCTTATAACACGAGTCCCTAAATGGTCTTAGTAAAAAACCTAGAGCAAGATATTGGGGTAAATATTGAAAGATCAGAGAGACAAAGGAACAAGCCACAGCCACCACCTCTTATGTCACCAACTCCTCAGCCCGAAAAACCATCAGCCAACAGCCTCTAGCTGAATGGGATGCTTCTGCCAAAAAGTCTTTAGTTCCTGTCTCCTCATGCCTGATATACCTTTCTTGCTGGGGGTTAAAGGCATGAGATTTCCAAGTACTAGAATTAAAGGTGTGTGCCACCACTGCCTGGCTCTGTTTCTCTCATAGACTGAGTTAATCTCATGTAGCCCATCTCATGAACTCACAGAGATCCAGACAGATCTCTGCCTCCTGAATGCTAAGATTAAAGGTGTGTGCCACCATTGCCTGGCCTCAGTTTAATCTAGTGGCTTGTTCTGCCCTCTGATCTTCAGGCAAATTTTATTAGGGTACACAATATATCACCACACAGCCTTGTTGGGGAAGCCACCGTAGGAGCCTTAAAATGGGTTGCTGGGGAGAAGGAACCCTGTGATTTTTGGAGATATGAAGGAAAAGCCCAGAGTTGAGATGGTAAAAGGGGATGTTTGAGTCAGGAGAGCTTGGCAAGGAGGAACCAGACATCTGCTCTTCCAAACCACTGTTCCCTTGGGCCAGACACAGTGCTAGAGCTGAAAAGCCCACATTCCCACTGATTGGGTCAGGAAGGGATCAGGATGCCCCTTAAATACCCAGAAGAGGGAGCATATTGGCCATGGTGCTAGCCCACAGTGGCTTATCTAAATGTGGTCTTGTTCTCTCACAACAGGAAAACAGAGGCAGGCAGCCAGGGCCCCACTGTGGCTCTGTGGCCAAAGCCTGACTGGGCTCTTGATATGATTCTCCTCTGCTCTCACGTTGTAAGTTAAACTGTTTGCCACAGAAGGGTATGTTCAAGCCCTAATCCTCAGGACTTACAAATGCCAACTTAATTGGAAAAAGGGTCTGTGTAGCTGTAACCAAGGAACTCGTCCCAGAGAGCAGTGGACTTACGCCAGTATGCCTGGTGCCCTCATAAGAAGAGGGGAGATGCACAGAGCCAGAAGCAGGGAAGAAGGCTTGTAGTAAGGGCCACCGAGATTGGAGCCATACAGTGGCAAGCCAAGGAAGACCAGAGATTGCCACGGCCTGAGGTTGAGCAAGGCGAGGCAGCATGTGTGGACAGAGTGGGGCCTGCTGACACCTTGGCTTCAGACCACACCTCTAGAGCTGTGAGAACATCCGCCTCTCTTGTCTCAGTCTCCTGAGACTGGGCATTTTGTGCAAGAGCCGCCAGAAGCCACCCAAGTTCTGTAGCACAGGTTTCCACCGTTCTCACAGCTATGCAGTGACTGGGCTGTAGATGGGGAGAGGACAGAGAAGAAGGCATGCACCTGCTTGTGGGGGGGGTAGAGAGGGGGTCTTTTTATCAGGGAAGTGGTGGCATTCACAGAAGCAATGCTCAGCGGACAATGTCTGCCCTCGCTGGCCTCGGAGGCAGTGTGTCCAACCCTAGAGACAGAAGTACTCTGTAGAAAATCATCTTCTGTGGACAGATGTGCAGATGCATATACACACATATATGGAATTGATATAGTAGACATTTTTAACTTACTAATCTCAGGTCTTTTGGTCACTGGGTTTGAACAAATGCATGTGCTCAAACAGCTCTCACAAAATCTAGGTTTGGAATACACCCATCCCCCCCAGATGGTCCCTTCAGGCCACTTTGTCATCTTTCAATCTCCCCACCCAAACAGTTTCCGAAAAACTCTGATCTTTGCTATCGACTCATGGAACCATCACTTGCCTCTTCATTTCACATAATTTATTGGAAACAGAGTAACAAGCCTTTTGATTCTGGCTTCTGTCACTTTACAAAGTGCTTCTGAGATCATGCAGCTGCGGCTGTGTATGCGAGGTTATTCCTTTTCACAACAGAATAGTATTTCTTTATACGGCTCTGTACAATCTGTTTGCCCAGTAACTAATGGCTGGATATATGGATTGATATCTGTTTGGTGATTATGAACAAAGCTTTAATGAACATTTTCTTACCACACTTTCCACAGACAGCTGTTTTGATTCGTCTGTGTAAATACCTCAGGGTGGAAGTACTAGCCTCCCTGGCGGCTACATGCTGAATTTCTTAAGGAACTACCAGACTGTTTCCAAGGTGGCCATGTCATCTTGTATCTCTACCAGCAGTGATCCCTAGCTGCAGCACTTGCTTGCTCACCCTCAGATTGCCAGTTTTACTCATGGTCACCATAGTGGGCGTGAAGTGACATCTCACTGTGGTCTTGATTTGTATTTCTCAAGCCATCGTTGTGTGTTCATTTTCCATTTCAGATACAGATGGGTGAAGTATCTGCTCACAGGCTTTGCCAGTGTGTTCAAGTGGGTTTTCCTTTTGCACGGTGTGTTTTTAGAATGTGATTGCTGTTCCACTCACTTGTATTACTTACATAGATGCCACGATGCTTACGGTAGCTTTGTGAGAGTCCATCATACATACACTTTGCAAATGTTTCCATTTCCATAATCCATTACCTGACCTTTTATAGCAGTTTGCTGCAAGAGAAAAAGAATTTATTAAATTAAAGCTTGTCATATCATAGCTCATGGATTTTTTTTTTTTTTTTGGTCTGACCCAATGTGGAGATTTTCTTTCTATGGTTTCTAAATTCTTATGAGTTTAACTAACATTTAGGTTGGTGCCTCACTTTTGCACAGACTGTGAAATAAGGTTGAGGCTAGTTTGGGTTTGCACGTGGGTGTGCACTTATCCTGGTAATATTTGTTCAGAACATTACTTTCCCGCCTTCAATTACCTTGAGGACTGTAGGCATGTGGCTGCATTCCTGGACTCCTGCCTTCTTCCATTCCTCTCTATCTCTGTCCTTATCCCAATTACACACCACTGTGTTCACTATAGCTTTATCAAAGTCTTTAAATCAGATCATGTGAATCTTCCAAGGTTTTTCTTCCTCAAAATTGCCTTGGACTATTCTAGGTCTCTGTTGGCCTCGTAGCTTCTGTAGCCATCTCACAAATTCCTGTCAAAGCTGAAAGTCTGCTGGAAATTTGGTGGGCATGGGTTGACGCTGCAGCTCAGGGTGAGAGGTAACAGTGTAGCAGAATTAGGGTCTTCCGTCAGTGGACATGGTAATTCCTCCTTTCATTTAGGGGTCTCTGCAAATTTCCCTATGCAATATGTTTTTTGTTTCCATGTATAGATTTGACATGTTTTATAAGTATTTCATGTTTCTGATGTTACTATGATATTTTTAAAAAGATTTACTTTATTTTTATTTATGTATATGTGCCTGTGTGTATACCACACATATGCAGTGCCTGTGGAAGCCAGAAGAGGGCCATGGATCTCCTGGAGCTGGAGTTGACAGGCAGTAGTGAGCTTCCCAGTGTGGGTACAGAGATCCGAATTTGGATCCCCTGAGAGAGCAGAAGTCCTCTTAACAACTGAGCTCTCTCTCCAACCCCACAATGGGATTTTCATTTCACATTTTTGATTGTTCACTGCTAAAATATAGACACAGGGTTAACTTTCAAAGTATTACTCGCATACCTTGGTACTTTGCTTGATTCACTTATAAGGTCTAGAACCTTAATTATATATTCCTTGGCATTTTCTTTGGAGATAGCGTGTATTTTTTTAGTATAGAGAGTTTTACTTCTTCCTTTCATTTCTTTTTCTTGCCTTATTGCCCTGGCTAGCTCCTCTAGCACTATGTGAAGGAGAACGGTGATGGCAACTTGGTTGTCCTTTCTGGAGGGGAAAACATTTATTCTTTCACCATTAAGTGTGATGTTAGCTGAGAGTACTTTATTATGGGTCCTATATAAAGAATTGTTTCTAATTGACGATAATGCTGCTGAAATCCATTTGAGGCCATCTTCTAGAAATGGAACGGGAACAGGTATGGTCATCCACCACAAGGACGGTGTTTCTCCGTGTCTTCAGCTCAGTCTTTTGGTTGTGCTATGAATGTCTCTTTTCATTGGGTACTTGGAGGATAGGCTGCTGCTTACAGGCATGTTGTCACCTGTGGTAGCATGAGCAGTACATGTGGGAAGGGTGGGGCTTCAGGTGCATTTCCTAGGCCCATTGGGAGGCAGTGGAGCACTGAAGTCTGTGTGCCCAGTTTCAACTCCATTCCACAACGTTAGGCAAACTACTCAGCATCTCTGGCTCACCATCTTCCTCTGCCCATGAAATGAAAATATCAGCAAATACCTGAAGTCTTCTGAAGATTAAATAAGTGATGAAATAAAATTAAATGCTTAAAGCAGTCCTGTTGCCTGGCACATTTTAAGGACTCTGTTTGGATGTGCCTAGTTTAAACCCAAGTTTTCAGGAGCCATTTACTGCCTCAGATGAAGGCAGTTTAAACCCAAGTTTTCAGGAGCCATTTACTGCCTCAGATGAAGGACAATGGTCACTTTAAAAGTCTTTTTGACTGAAACCTACCACAAAGATGCTTAGGCAGGAGGGTTGATTCCCTATGTTTTGTAACATTGCTCACGTGGTAAATACTCTTCAAATTTTCCTGCATTGCCAGACAAGGTGTTACAATGGGCAGTGACGTTCTCCGAACTGATGCCAGCATATAGGGAAAAGATCCAGGAGCCCACTGGGACCCTTGGATTGTCTTTTCCTTCTTTCTTGGGCTCTTTGAGGAAGCAAAGAAGCCTCCAGGGGCTTTCCAGTCAGTTATGTGTCCCTGTTTTTCTGTTGGTCAGGCTGGTGAAAAACTTAGTCCCCGTGCCACAGTGCTTTTAAATAGTGCCCTCAATTCTGTTTGCACCAAATTTGCACAGTGGGTCATCCTTCCCCTGCCTCCCTCCCATGTGCTTTTCGGGAGAGCCTAACCCTGGCATTATTCTGTAAGAGGATGGATGCGTGGTGTCTCCAGACTTTCTTTGGGAACTTCCAGCAACTTCCAGAATTTCCGTGACTGTTCCGCAGCGTGCTCAAGAGAGTCACCAGTCTCTGCCTTGCCTTGCCAGTTAGAATAGTGGGGGACACCAGTACTGGGAGATACTGATTCAGGAAGCATCCGCGCTGACACTGTCTGTCCTTTCCCTTCACTGCCATGTGACGCCCTGTTAGATGTGGAGCTGGAGGGTCATGTGACACGGCTCTCCTGACTGCACCCACAGCCCCGGGTCCTCATCTTGAATTATACATGGCAGAGACTTTCTGCGGAACTGTTTTCCACTAGCGTACAAAGCACCGTTAGAGGAGGCACCAGACAGTGAGAGCTCCGGGCCCTGCAGAGGCGACGCTACCGCAAAGCTGGTTACTTTCCAACTGAGAGGCCTGTCAGCTTGTGTGTGTGGGGCGGGGGGGGGCACAAATGGGAAGTAGATACATCAAGTGTAACTTTCTATTTGAGTCTTAGTTCCTTGAGAACACACACAAAATCACTAAAAGTTTAATATCAAATCATTCCGTTTTTGAAACAAAGGAAGAGAAGGAGGAAGGAAGGAAAGGTCAGCAGTGCCAAACTGAACTCTTCTTTGGTTAGAGGAGATGTGCCCGGGGCTCCACACACAGGGGAGCCACAGCTGACTCACTTGGACAATGTTCCTTGGTAGGTCCCAGTGAAGTAATGCACACAGAGAGGCTGCGGTTCCTGTTTCCATGATTCTGTTTCTTTCTCTCGTGGATCAGACACGGAGACCAATTTGTGAGATGTCACAGACCTGCAGGAAGCCCTTGACAGCAGAAGGAAGCCCCCGAGGACAGAGAAACAAGGAGAGAGAGAGCAGCTCACGCTGAGTATTAAATCTAAATAGTGAGTTTGTCAGCGTGGCTGAAGCTACTATTACTACTCTGCTAAGTGGACATAGTATTAGACTGTCCCCTAAGTTTGTATCGGAACCTATGGACTAGTGCACCTATCGCGCCTCATCAGAGAAGTTTCTCAGACAGTGGCTGGTGTCTAACATAGAAACTCACAACTGGGCAAGTGCAGAGGATAAATGTCTGTGGAGTTCTCAGCCGCAAATAGAACATCTGCATCACTGCCCCCGTCCCCACAAAGTTTCGGGACCCGTGGTTGAAGAAGGGGCAGAGGTGGGGAGGTCCAGACTGAAACGGTGTCTTGGTGTCTTCTGCACACGGCAGAACCACTGCATGAACTCCCAGGGGCTGTGGTTGCCTGCACCAGACCTGCTCGTGATCAAACCACTCAGTATTCCAGCCTGGAGGAGAGAGGGGCTCAGGAGCCCCATGCCTGACCTAGGAGCTGTAAACAGTTAATGGCTTCTGCGGGAGGGAAAGTCTGCAGTTGCCTTTAAGGGGGATGGCTCTGGGTAGGTTGAGCATGCTACAGTGAGTGGCCCCACACCTGTGAGTACATGGACAGCACAAATTGGACTTGGTGGGCTATTAAAAAAAAAAGTGGGCGGGTTGGGGATTTAGCTCAGTGGTAGAGCGCTTGCTTAGCAAGTGCAAAGGCCCTGGGTTCGATCCTCAGCTCAAAAAAAATAATAAAAAGGGAATGAAGAAGTTGGGGATGAGGAGGTGTTAGTCAATCTGGGAGGGGCTAGGGCAAGGACGGGTCAAAATATGTATGAAAATTCTCAAAGATTTAATAAAAATATTAGATATAAAAAGAATTGTCAGTTTCAAGTGGGACATCTGTATTATACCCCCCTCCCAAATCTCTGGGATCGTTGCAGGAAAGGGGACAAAAGACTGTCAGAGACAGAGGTGGTGGGTGACTGCAGGAAACAGTGTTTTCTGTACACAGCTGGGCACTTGGGAACTCACAGTGGTTGTGACTGCGTGCACAAGGTGTGCAAACTCAAGCAGATATGATCTCAGCATGGAGAGGGGAGGTGCGCAGGAAGTTCCCCCCCAGCTGAGGGGCTATCGATAGCAGCTGGGAGAGGAGCGTTTTTCTTTAAGGTGTGACTCCTGGTAGGTGGATGACACTTCAGGGGTGACCCTACACCTAAGAGGATTGGAGCAACACAATTTGACTGGATGGGTTTTTAAAGAAAGACATAAAGTTGGGTAGGTGGAAAGTGGGGGTGAACCTGGGAGGAGTTGGAGAGAAGGAGGTTGGATGTGAACTAAATACACGGTATATAATTCTCAATTAATTAAAATATTACTTTTTAAAAAATCCTTCAGGAAGTGAATAATCCTATGCAAATAGTCTCACTGTGTTTGGGTATGCGCCTGGGTCACATTATTTCTCTGTTTTTGTTTTATGGTGCTGAGGGTTGACCCTCATGCATACCAAGCAAGTGCTCCACTACTAGGCCACACTACCTGTTCTATTTCTATTTGTTTGTTTGTTTGTTTTGAGACAGGGTCTTCTCACTAAGTTCTGAGGCTGGTCAATCCTCCTGCCTCAACCTCCTGAACAACTGAGATTACAGGCCTGTACCACTAGGCTCACCTCAAATTGTTCCTTGTACATATATGTTGCCTCCTAAGTATCAGGTATAACTAGACACCATGCCTGATGTGTGAAGACTTACCATACAGGCACATGCGCGCGCACACGCACACACACACACACACACACACACACACACACACACACACACGAGGCTGGACTCTCTGGACATCATCAGGACATATATTCCACTCACAAGTTGCTGTCACAGGTAATGCAGACAGCCTCTCAGTGACTTCACAATGCCTGTGCTTATGTTGTATTGACAGCTGGGATATTTGCTAGGCTAGTTGGTAAAGGCCTGTAAGCCTTAGGTACTTGGGAGGCTGGGGCAGGAAGATCACCAGTTTAAACCCATCATAGACAACGCAGCCAAGTTCTGTCTCAGGATATAAAGTAAGAAGAGGGTGCTGTTGGGTGGTGTCGTTCAGTCCACGGTAGAGTGCTTGGCTAGTATGTGAGAGGCCTCAGTACTTCCCTCTCTCTCAAACACAGACAGCCCCCACAAAAGCAAGACAACAAAAGAAAAAGGAAATTTTCAAGTTTGCTTTTCTCCAAATATTATTCATGGATATTTGCTCCCATTATTTGACAGGTGGTAACCAAGAAGGAGGATTTCTTCAGCGCCTGGAACTCCTGTATGCACCACGTCACCTCACTGTCCCTGGCACACATTCACAGAGGTGAGCTGGCTCTTGTTGAATGCTCATGGTTGGGTGAACACAGGGGAACACAGCTCTGGAGGAGGGGAGTCTTGAAACCAGTCTGAGCCTCCTGCTAGATTTAGGGCCCCAAGTACCTCCAAAAGACTCGAAGCCTCTTGTAACTCAACTCCCTGCTTATTAAAAAAACTAACCAGACAGAAAGCCCACCGGGGCCCACTAATCAGAGAGACACTAGTTTGTGCACATCAGTCCCCCAGGACTTTGTCCTGCAACATCTGGAATTCCTGAATAAGTAAACAGGGGGAGGCTACATATGCAAAATAAAAGCGAGCCTGATAAAAGGCCACTGAAGAGATCTGAGCACTGTCCTAGCTGCTTAAACCCAGTCCTCAAATTTAGCATCTGTGGATTTAGAATCCACAGTCTCTGATTCTCAACCAAGGACAGTTTTACCCTCAGGGAGTGTTTGACTATGTTCGAAGATGTTTGAATTATTTGATGCAGACAATGTTATGGGCAGGTGGTAGGTAGAAGCTAGCAAAACATTAAATGTCCTCTACATCGCAGGCCAGTCCCCTGTAGTCTAGTATGTAAATAATGCTGAGACTAAGAATATTCATTTTGGTCTAAAGAGCCTAAAATAACACAAGAAAATGAAGCATTAAGTATTTGGATCCAGGATTTCATATTGTTGAAATTATTTACTATCTAGAATCATTTCATTCACATCATGATGTCACTGTGTTATTAAAAAAGAAAGGCCAGGCTCTTACTCAGTGTGCTGTCTGGGTGGGGCTTCCATCATGTGTGGCCACTGATGGTCATGTAAAGCAAGGCCAGGTTGGTCCCCCAGCACTGCTGCAGGTGTATGGCTCCCGGTGCTTCTCATCCCATAGGAGGGAATTCCTCAGTGGATCTGCTAAGAGTCAGGGCAGGTATTGTGGCCAACAACCCAGGAATGAAGATGTTTGACCAAACTTCCCAGCCTGCCCGCCACATTCTCTCTCTCCAACCAGCATCTCCCAAAGAGAACAGAGTGTGCTGTGAGATTCTGTGCCATGTTCCAGTAGCTTCATGGATGCCCAGCATCATCACTCAGAGCTGAACTAGAGAGAATGGTTTCAGCTCAAATGAAGCCTGGTTTCTTCCCTCCCTCTGAAGTCCAGCTCTGGGGACCTCGTGTGTTAGAATGAGTGTCATAATTCAGGGCTAGTGAGCACAGGCTAGAATGAGGATGTGCCAGGAACACAGGTTCTTCACGGAGAAAGGAAGTGGGTGGTCCACAGGAGGGCCACCTCAAGGTGGCCTTTGCACACAGTGACCCAACCCTGGAATAACCATTGCCACATCAACATCCCTGATTCTGACTGAATTCTACCTTCTGCTCCTTGGGACAAGGAGGAGGAACAAGGAAGTGACAGAGAGGATGGGGCATGGGAGAACCATTTACCTCTCTATACGTTACTAAGAGACAAGCCTGGGTTCCCTCATTTGGAGATCCAGAAATTTTGTCTGTATACCCTGAAGTGTGTTAGCTGTGGGGAAACTGATTCATAGTAACTGAACTTGGAAATGACTGGTATAAACCAGAATGCCCCGACTGCCTGGATCATCTGCAAGTCATCCTTGCATGGGCAGAACTCCACGTGGAATTGAGTAGTAACCGAGGATGAGCAGGTCATGCCTAGCTCCTGCCTTGATGGCTGCTGATCTGAGAAGCCAAGCCGTCAACTGCCAAGGATCCTGTAGGTCACATGCTGTCTTGGTATGCTTGGCTCCAGGCTCATTTACTTAAGAAATTTGTGTAAACCACCTTCTTCTATTGGAGGTTTTGTTTGCTTGTTTTCCATATTTGTTGATTAGGCTGAAACGCATTAGAACACAAAGCACGTGCACACACACACACACACACACACACACACACACACACACACACACACACCACCTGAGTTGAAGGCAGGTATGTCTCAGATCTCTTCATCCATGGCTTGCAACTTGTGTTGGACTCACTCTTGGAGGTACTAAGGCCCAGGTGCTGGAGATCTTCCTGCTGGGCTCCTATGTACTGACCACAGACACTGTCCATCCTAAAACTTTGTTCTAAGGTAAAGGCATGGGGAGCCTTTGACTCCCACTTCTTAAACATAGTCATATCTCCAAATAGCCATCAGCCTTTAAACTGGAGCCTGATGATTCACCACGGAAGTAGGACTGTGAGTCTTCCAATGACCCTGCACGTTTCAAGTCTAATTGAGCCTAGACTGGGAGGACTGAGGCCATGGGCTCAAGGAGCTGGTTATCTGCGTTCATGTCCTGGCTGTCCTTCCACCAGCTCTGTGGCTACAAGTGAGTCGCCCAGCCTCTCTGAGCTTCATATACAGAGACTGAGACTATAGCAAAGATTAATCCAGATGATTCCCCGAAGTCCTTGTCTTAGTGTCTGACTCATTCTACGTAATAAGAAGAAAAATGTTGTTCATCACTATTCTATAAAAAAACAAAACCCTTAGTTTCTGTATCTGAAGTAGATCTTGTCCCTTAAGAGGAAGTTGAGTGTGAATGCTTGAGGTCTGAATGCCAGGAAGAAGCATCAGAGATTTGCTGTCACCTCAGCACTAAAGAAATCTAATCCATCTTGAACTGTCAATTGGCTAATAATGACCAAAAAAGGGTGTTTGTTTTCAGAAAATTACCCTCAGGGTTAAGACCAGATACACAGTTCTTAGGCATATATAAAAGTATTTGGGGGATTAAGGAATAATTTGAAATAGAAAACTCTGTCTGCAGTGCAAAAGTTTAGGAGCTGGGGCGGTGGTTCTGTGGGTGAGACTGCTTACTGCACACACCTGAGGATCTGTGAGGCCAGGCGTGGCTGCAGGTCCCAGCACTGCCAGCGCCTTGGTGGGCAATGCCAGGAGGGTCACTGGGGCTGACAGGCTGCTAGACTATCATTAAGGGACCCCGTCTTAAGGGAATAGGGTGGAGAATGATAAAGTAGATCATCCAACATCTTCCTCTGGCCTCTGCGTGCACAAGTGTGCTCATGTTCACACACTCGTGTGCCTACACCACACACAAAAAGAGAACAGTGCATGCAATGCAAAGGTTTGAACAGACAGATATGTGGCAGGTCCTAAGAATAGGAGAGCACTGAGCCTGTGGCAGCCAGTGGCAGCCAGTGGCAATCTGTGGCAGCCTGTGGCAGCCAGGAAGATCTAGCCCACTGTTGCTGCATTCACATCCTGTCGCTCTCCAGCAGGGGTCTCCAGGGGAAGAGACAGGAGCTCAGGAAGCACACTAGTCTTTGCTGACCTGCACAGATGTGGCCCATGGACACTTTCGAAGGAAGAGCAGGCAGAAGGGGAGAGTGGAATCAGTCTGTTCAAGCTCAAACCTTAACATCTCCCCAGATGGAAATAAACCCAGAATCGAGCCAGTTTTATTAGGAACAAATGGGAAGAAAAGCCTTCTGGCATCGGTATCAGTTTGTCATCTGAAGACCAGGGAAAACTAGGCTTGAGATAAAAATGTTAAGCAGTCCCCAGTGGCTTCTGTAGTGGGATGTAACCATTACAGTGATAAATTGATATTTTTCTGTGATGCACATATTTATCTTGCCCCAGAAAGAGCAGCTCTGAAACCTCATGGTATCTAAGCCCCTAAGGGTGTACCCATTCCAGGCAAAAAAAAAAAAAAGAAAGAAAGAAAGAAAGAAAGAAAACATTCATTAAAGAAATGGCATCATCTGTGCTTCCCAGCTCTATGCAGAACTGGCTGTGACGTCTCTCAAAGCTGGTGAGCTTCATGTAGCAGAAAGCCCCTTTCTACTTCTTAATAAAGCGCCTGATAATTTTGAATGTCCGTGTTAAGGGCAGGTTGTAATTATAATTAGAACACAGAATGCCGTGGGGTTCTGCCTACTGAGAATTAATTTCGGATTCCTTTCAAGGACGTGTGTGTTTTGAAACGAGGCTTTCTTTGTTAATAAAAACATGATCGCATGCATTATTTAAAACAGCATGTCATGTTTTGCCTATTAGTGCTGATTCCAATATTCTTCGTGGGGTTAGCACTTTCCTCCCAGTTGGCAATGGGACTAGTCTTTGGACAAATTGCGCTTGCCTTGTTTAGCTTAAGCTTGCATCCATTTTCTATGAAATTATGAAAACAAAATTGCCACCTCCTTGAATGCCTTTTAGTATCATGGGAGCGCTGAATGCCACCTCTTCAACTGGAGCTCCTGTATGGGTCTAGCATCTTATCACCCTTCATAACTCCTGAAGAGCCACCCCATGCCACTGTCAGCCCTTTTGGCTGAGGAGAGATTGTCTTTTGTGGGAACCCAGAGGTTTCAAGTCCAGGTTTCCTACTGTTTGAGTACCGGGTTTGTGCAACGTTTTGTTCCTGCTGGAGGGTGGAGGGTGGAGGGGTGCGTCAGAGGGGAGAACTCGAGGCCAGCTGGGACAGTGCGCTCCTTCTCTCGACACTGATCCTGTCCACTTGGTAGCACAGACTTCACAGCAGTGGCCCATGTGGGTCCCATGTGCACCTTGGTTTCTTTTCATCTTGCTGTTGATGAAATACCCTGACAAAAACAGCTCAAGGGAGAGGGGTTTATTCTGGCTCACAGTTCAAGAGCACAGTCCAGCACTGGGTCCAAGTCAGGCAGCCGGAGCTTAAAGCAGCTGGCTGTGTCACAGCCACAGTCGAGAAGCAGAGGGAATGAACATAAGCGGCTCCTCAACTCTGCCTTTGTCTCTGCGGTCCAGGATCCCCGCTGCAGAGGAACTTTACCCGCCTCAACTGCCACAGTTAAGATAATTTCACAGAGGGGTTCCCCGAGGTCCATCTCTCAGAGAATACCGGATTTTGCCTAGTTGACAATCATCACACCAGTGAGATTCAAGTGACTCCAGGGAGGGAGTCCTCGGTATGGCTGTACCTTCTCTCTGTGTATATCCCATCAAATACATGGATGGTGGGGCTGGCCAGGGGTCCAGGGTGCTAAAAAAAGCTGACAGGTCTCTGCAGATCCAGCCTCTTGGAAGCCCCAGGAAGGGAAGGAATGCACCAGCTTTGTCTCCCCTCTCCCAGTCAGACACTCAACTCAGACCCATGAATGTATTCTGTGAGCAAAAGGTGCTTCTGAGGATGGAGTGTCCACATTTCACAGAGTCTACAATGGCTGGCTGGAGGGATAGTTACACATTCTACAAGAGCCCAGGAGATCCCACTTGAAATCAAAAAAGCCCAGAAGGCGACGACCATGTGGTAGAGAACAGTAAGAGACAACTGTCTCACTATACATGTTGGACAGGGAAAGCCATGAAGGTGAAGGCCCAGGCCAAACCCCTTTCATGGAATCCATCCTAAATGGGAGCACAAGGTACTCTGTGTTCTTCAAAAAGAACATGATGAAGGGCTGGAGAGATGGCTCGGCAGTTAAAGGCACTCGCTGCTCTCCTGGAGGGTCTGGATTTAGCTCATAGCACCCACATGGCAGATCACAAATACCTATAACTCCAGTCCCAGGGGATCTAATGCCCTCTGAAGGCACCTCCATACATGTGGCGCACAGATATACAAAGAGGCATGCACATGTACACACACACACACACACACACACACACACACATCTTTTAAAAGGAACTTACATTGTGATTGGTTGTGGTTTTCTGTAATGGTCTCTGCTGTAAAGAGAAGTTTCCTGGATAAGGGTGAAGACTACTGTCATCTGTAGTGAAGTTAAGGATGGTGCTGGTTTAGGAAAGTGGTGGTTGTAGGTTCTCCGTCAAGATTCATGATTTCACTAGCCCTGGGTAGTTATCTGGTTTCCAATATCAGACACGATTTCCCTCTTGTGAGTGGGTCTTACGTCCACTTAGGGAGCTGTTGGTAACTGCCAAGGTATGCGTGCCATTGCTGCATCCTTGGAGGTGTCGTGTTCTGCTGAGTGTTGTTATGGCTCGTAGGTGCTGAAGCTGGATAGGACTGTTGGATGCTTCCTTCCTTTGGAAGTTTTTGTGACAACTTCGGATACCATGAAGGCTAGTCCTCAGGGAAGAGGATTTCAGGTTAGTTCTAGCTCAGGGACATCTGGGCCCTGTGTTGGAAGCAACAGCAATAGTCTGTGATGTGTTGAGGATCTCTTGGACAAACCCGACCAAGAGTTCAAAGGAGGCTTCTCATGCCTGATGTGGGGGGTTCTGCTAGATGGTTTTGTCAGCTTTGTCAGCCTAGATGGGAAATTTTCATGTAAAGTATATATGTTTATTGGTACAGTGATTCTGTATTTCAGGTATTTCTAGGGAGATAGTTAATATTGTGATTCCTTTTGACTTTTTCCCAGAAACCTTTACTGCTGTTTTACCTTTCCGCCCCTCCCTAACTAGAAACATCCCTTCCCCCACTTTCCTGCTCAGACTGTAGTACTCTGCTGTTCTCCTCTCTGGCTCCCCGGGTCCTGCATGCCAATGGCCCCTTTTCTGGGTTTTGCAGTTATTCCAGGCTATGCATGCACATCCGAAGGTTTGGAACTAAGAGCTCCAGATGAGAGAGGACATGGGACATTTGTCTTTCTGGGACTGGGTTACCTTGCTCAATATGTTCTTTCCTAGTTCCTTCCATGTAACTGCAAAGTTCACGATGTCATCTTTCTTTACCACTGAATAGTATTCTACGGTGTATGTGGAATTTTCACTATCTGTCCATCTGCTGAAGGATATTTAGGTCGATCCCATTTCCTATCTATTGTGAATAGAGCAGCAAAGCCAATAAATATCTGTGGAGTCCTTTGTGCACATGCTGAGGGGTGTAGGTACATCTGGGTCATGTGGTGTCTGGCTGCTCAAAACCACTGAAAAGGCAACAGAAATCTGCCCTCCCTGGCTTTGAAATATGCTCCTGCCCCTTTGTTTCCCACCATGTGATTTAAAAATTATACCTTGTACAGTAAACTGCAAGATCTGTATCAGCATTCTGAGCTGAATATAAGTGAATCTATGGGGGGAGGGAGAAGGAGAAGGGGAGGGAGCACATTGTCTCAGAATAATTAGTATCCATTAGTATCCATGTTGGTGGAGGGGAATGTAAACGTGTAAAACATAATAAATGGTTTTGTTTCCATTAGCATCAGGTTTAAGGATAAGACCTTCAGGGACAGGCAGAATTCCTGGAGTCCCTTGGCCAGCTAGTCTAGTTAAATCACTGATCCCCAAGTTTAGGGACAAAAAATAAAGCGATAAGCAATAGAAAGAGACACTTGACATCAACCTCTGGCTGCAACATGCATGCACTTATGTATGCATGCACACACACAGGTACACCTGCATGCATGTACAAATACATACACACTACATTCAAAATCTTCAAAAAAAAAAGATTAAGACTTCTACCCCATCAATAAAAATAGATGCACAGAAACTCTTGTCTTACCATGGCAACTCTGGATGCGATGTTATATTAAAAAACCATTACCCCATAGTGCACTGTAAAGTTAGACGTATTTGCAAGGAGCACACACTTAAACATGAGTTTTAAAGGGCAGCATATTCTAGTCTCCAAAACATTTAGCAAATAACCTTTGAGTTCACATGAGCCACCCACACAAAAACCAAAATGAACTAGACAGAAAAAAAAATCGCAAAAGCAACTGTCTGTTGACAACCAGATTTTCTTTCAGCCCTTGAGTTTTTGTCTATAAATAATCTGTGTGTTTCGAGTCTGACCATTGTCTTCGGCGGCCCCTCCTGACATGTTCTCAGTTCAGTGTGTCTTAAAACAAATATTAAATGTGTAAATCATGGAAACTATTATGTTTTTAGAGGGGAGCTGTTAGAGATATGTGCTTTTTAGATACCCATAGTGTCAAAATGAAACATTAAGATGATGTATTCTTTCTTTGGAGCATCTGTTTATCTTTTGTGAGATCTTGAGCTTGATAAATCACCAGAGATAAAAACTTCATTTTTAACTTATCGTAGATCCCAAATGCCAAGAGGAAAATAGCACCGTGTCTTCTCTACATGAATTTACCTCTCTCCCTGCTGATGGCTTACAGGGTTTTATTTGCAGAGAAAACATAATGCTCCGTTGACTGGAGAATGATGACTTTTGCTCAGAAACCTGAGAACTGGAGGGAAAAAAAAGAGAAATATCCATTGACAGATATGATAATTTAACATGTTTTAATATCGGCCTGAAGTGATACAGGGTGTTAAATAGGAAAAAAAAAAACACAAGATAATTTAAAGCTAAGTTTTTATTTTTGAATTTGTATATATTTGTGTGTTCTGTGTGAGTGTATATCACATGTGTGCAGGTGCCTGAGGAGTCCAGAGCAGAGGTGTCAGATCCTCAGAGCTGGAGTCACAGATGGTTGTGAATCACGAGATATGGATGGTAGAATCTGAACTTGGGTCATCTACAATAACAACAAGGGCTTTTAACTAAGGAGCTTTCTCTATAATGTAAAGTGGAGTTTTTACCAGAATTGTATCTTCATCTGTTGACACTTAAAACCTCTGAACAGATGTAGCAGAATGGATATTGGATACTTGGTGGGGATATGATTTTGAGATGAATCCAAATAACTGATGAAGGTATCTTTTGAGATACATAGATAGATAACATATACATATATTATATTCATTACACACAAGAGAGAGTTTTGTATCTCAAGATCACTGCAAAATTCTCTCTTAATTGGGAGTCTGTCTAATCAATAATCCCCACAGATTTTATATATATATATATATACACACATGCATATATGTATGAATATTCTTCTGTATCTAAGAGGACCACACAGAAGACTGTAGAGATGGCTTCTCAGTAGCTCTTCCACTGAGAACTTAAGGATCAAAGTGTGTGACTTGTAAATAAGTCAATCAAACTGGCATGGCATGAATGTTAAAACTGACCGCAGCTCCGTGGGTAAAGACGTTCCCTGCTGCAGTGAACACCCCCGGTGTCATGCCTTGCCTTTAGTCTTTTGTTCTTCAGCCCAGAGCAGGTTGAAACACATTTAATTGCATGCCAACCCCTTCTAGGTCAGAGGCACACACTTGAGTTTTTCTGATAACTGCCACAGAGAGCTGTTTAAGGAGATAGCTTCTGTCCTAGGCTTCAGAGGTTCCTAAAGTCCCTATAGCACACGGCCAATGGCATCTGTGAGCAGGTGACCTTGGTTTGCCCTTCTCTCTCCTCTCTTGAGAAGTATGCAAGTTGTGATAAGGAGCAGAATCAAGGCATTGCCTCCCACTGTGGAACTCAGATGGCCAGATGTTCTGGAGTTCCAAGCCTTCCTCTGCTTTCTCACTGCAACAGCTACACAGAGGACCGGCCTTTAGACCAGGAGGCCATTCCACCTGAAGGGAGCATCTGCTTACCATATCAAAGGGTTTCAGTCCATCATGCTGGGGAAGGGATGGCAGGATGGGTCTTTCCATGGGGCAGGCTTGTGTGGCAGAATCTGTACTCAACACCACAACAGACCAGGAACCAGAGAGTAGGGTGGGGAGGCAGGGCTAGGAATCACCCCTAATGGTCTGTTTCCTTCAGCTAGACCCAACTCCAAACATTTCTAGAATATTCCAAAATAGCACCTTGGGGGAACCAAGCATTTAAACAGAGGTCTCTGGGCAACATTTCATATTTAAATCATAAACCTCTGCCTACTCACGCAGGGTTGGTGCAGGTCAGGATAGAACCTGGGGTAGTCTATTGCTTTGCCCAGTTGGGTGGGCTAGCCTTCAGTGTTCATATGCAGGGCTCAGCTGAGATGATTGACAGCAGAGCAGCAGTGAAGGGCAGGCAATGTGAACCCAGCCCTCAGTCCAGCAGTAAGAGGACAATCTAGACAGGTTAGTCAGTTAAAGTCTTAGTCCCTGAAGTCCAGGGATGCCAGGGGATTGTGCAAACATCTTTAAAAGTGAAATAATACAATCAAAACCCCATGCCAGGAACAAAGTCCATGTTCTCGTGCTTATTTAGATAAAAGATGGCACTCACACAGCAGGCCTTTGATGAAAGCCTGGCCATGGGTACAGAGAAGTGGGGGGTACTTTATAGAAATTATATCATGCCCAGAAACATTAAGGCTGATTAAATACCCATTAAAGTATTTTTTTGTACACCATCTTGTACTTCTCTTAACCATTTCATCAGAGAAGGTTGGTTGAGGAAAGATGATTAAATATATCTGGAGAGTCTGGGGCTTGCTTGGGTCAATATTTAGGGCCATTATCATGTTTCCACCACATGCGTGGAGATCACTGGGGAAGAGGGTGGTTGAAAGTTGACACCCAAAGTACCGAGGCAATTGGGATTCTCTTCATGGAGTCACTGGAATGAGGATAGAGTATAGTCTCTCAGGGTGGCCCATGCAGTGTCTGAACCCAGGACTTCCTGGTGGTTCCCACGGAGGTTGGCTGACTCCAGCGGCCTTGTGATCTCCCCAGCTGACTGTGGGGAAGTCACTGCACACAGATCCCAGCCCAGGCAGTGGACACGTCCCCAAGCAAGCATGACTAGCAGGCCATTTGTTTCTGCTATAACCACGAGGTTCCCCGTGGATGTGCTGGCAGTCCCCAGAGAGGCCACTGACCTTTCTATCTCTTCCCTTCCAGTTGCACTAGAGCAGTTCTTGATGGCAGTGAGGCGCTGTCCCAACAAGGAGGACCAGGCTTTGCTAATGAAGGTAGGTTATCACATAAGTCCTTATTTCCTTAAAGTCTCCTAGCATTGTGATTGCCCAGAGGAGAGTTCCGTGTTTTACAAGCAGGAGTAAATTTATCATCTCTGAATTTTGTGCTCCATGGGGATATGCTTGTCAGTGGCTGGTGGGAGGGTGGCTGGTTAATGAGCTCAACCACCGTCTGTGGGACACAGAAGTGACAGGAAAGAAGGTGTTGCCGACGAGCAGGGAGCCATGTGATTCTCGGTGGATTTGC
The DNA here is from genome assembly GCF_903995425.1 of Onychomys torridus. Classification (NCBI taxonomy): domain Eukaryota; kingdom Metazoa; phylum Chordata; class Mammalia; order Rodentia; family Cricetidae; genus Onychomys; species Onychomys torridus. The sequence goes on from NC_050446.1 coordinate 102,409,775, forward strand.
TTGGTTTTATTTAAACTTACTTGACAGTCTCAATTCTCTTAGCAGATTTAGGAGACTTGGCCAAATCCCAAGTCTCCGACTATACTTTTTAATTAAAACAAAGGATCCCACACCTTCCCAGTTTGCCCCACCTTCCCTTTCTTCACCAAGGGGAATGCCACACAAATTAGACCACTCATGTCAACGGCTGAGACAGTCAACTTATGTCATAGGTCCTTTGTCCTTGAGGCGAAAACAAACTCCTTTTCTTCTCAGGAACAATCATTTTATTTCTTCCCAGATGGCGCGAACAGAGGTGAGGTAGAATATATATTTAGGTTGTGTATCTAGGAGAGCTCGAAGAGGTCAGGCAAGCAGCCTGTGCGATTTTAATTAAAAAAAAAAAAAAAAACTGTCTGGAGGCAGAGCATCAGGCTAGAGGCACACGCACATTTCCACTGATGACTAAGCCTCCTGTTTTCACCTAGCAATGTACAGACTGACCTTGAACGCTAGTGTTTCCATGATGTCATTTCCATTCTGCACCATCAGGAAACTGTATATACCAGGAGTTGCATTTCTTTACCTAAATACAGACTCTTTACCAGGTGTCTTCAGACTTGAGAAATGGGTGGGAAAAAAAATAGGATGTCACTTGAAGGGATTTTCAACTCATTTGCCTAAGGTGTGATATTTTCGGTCTGTCTATTTTTTGTTTTGTTTTGTTTTTTAAAGAAAAAAAAACTTTCAGTGATGTTTACTTTGTAAGAAGGAAGGACTGCTGATTCCAAGTGTGGGGTTGGTCTGGGAGACCTGGTTCATCTGAGTCCCGGGTGTGTATGGCACTGAGTTGGCGTGACAGATCCAAGCGCATGAGCTCACTTGCTAGTCTGAGGCCTCCCACACTGGCCTCCCTCCCTGCTCTGAGTGAAGCTCTCCATTCCTTGGCCTTTCCATTCAAGTACAGGTTGGCTTCCTGCAACTTTGAAACAGCCTTGGGTCACAGATACTCACCTTTTAAGCGTCACTCAGTCACTGTTCAAGGCACAGAGGCTTTGCCCTCTTCCTTCACATTCTGCCCGTCATCTTCTCTCATCTGTTCCTTCACACCTCTCTCTCCTCCTCCCTTGATCACCCTGACCCTTCTGCAGGGGGAGAAACTCCTGGCCCCCACTCCAGCCTGCTAGCGAGCCTCACTTGAAGCTTATGTGGGCAGCTTAGAGGCAGTGTAGTTTAGAAATAGAGCCACTAAGCTCAGGAGCACATCACCAGGCCTACTTCTAATAGCCCTTGTGGTTACCTGTCCATGTCCCTCTCAAGATTTCTTCTGGTCCAAGACAATTAGGTGAAAACAGGAACAAACCGAAGGCCCCTCCTCCCAGGCTGCCTCCTGTTGCTTCTCCTGCTGGTCTGACTTCTCTTAGTCCACTTGGTTAGAAACAAACATTTGGATGTGGGAGAAAAAAAAATTGAGCTTTCCCAAGATGCTCTGGAATGTGTGTACCTTTTTGTATTTTGTGTTTTCCCTGGTGTTTCTTCACACTGCATGACCTCAGTAACAGAGAGATGTCTGTGGTGTTTTTACAGAATCTTCGAGATATTTGAGCAGGCCTCATCAAAGGAGCTTTACTGAACAAAACTGTGTGCTCAGTTTATATCTACCAAAACTACTTTGTGATTTTTTTTTTTCAAGAGATTGAGGTTTCTTTCATGTCACCTATGAGAGGCACCATGTGGGTGTGACAGGAATGTGTAGGATTTTTTTTGTGGATATGTGTAGAAAAACAGTAGGTCGTTTTGAACACGCTTGATCAACTCTCCATTGTATGTTCATACCAGTGTATTTGGAGTTTATCTGTAATAAATTTGGTGTGTGTGTGTGTGTGTGTGTGTGTGTGTGTGTGTGTGTAGCTGAGAATTTCAATAATGTATTTTGACCATATTTATCTCCCTCCCTCAACTCCTTCCAAGACCATCCACCTCCTTTACCCACTCAGCTTTATGCCCTCCCACTAAAATCCATCAAATCCAATTTATGCTGCCCAAATATTTCTGCAACTGTGGCCTTACACTGAAATGTGGGCAACTTATGAGGGGCTACACCCTTAGACTTTTCCTTTCCCAGCAGCTATCAGTTGCCAATAGCTCCTTGGCAACTCCCCTCTTCTTGTTAGGATTTGGCCTGGGTTTGCACAAGTCTTGTGCATACTGTCACATCAGCTCCTATGTGCATCTGTGCTGCTGTGTCCAGAAGACATGTTTTGACTGCAGTCATCCACTCTCTGGCTCTTACAATCTTTCTGTAACCTCTGCTACAATGAGCTCTGAGCCTTGAAAGGAGGAAGTATAGTCTAGATGTGCCATTCAGGGCTGAGCGTGTTCCAAAGACTCTAATTCTGTGCACTTTGGTCAGTTGTGGGTCCCTGTGTTAATCACCATCTACTGTGAAATAGAATCTTCTCTGATGAAGGTTGAGGATGCATTGATTATGATTAATGATAAGTCATTAGGAGTCAAATTAATACTATGACCATTTAGCAGAATAATAATAGTAGGTTCTCACCTAGTGCCTGTGACCTGTGTCACCATAGTCTCTTGGCCTGTTAGCAGGCCAAGTTTGGGTTTCAATTTATGGAGCAGGGCTTAGATCCCATCAGAAAGTGGTTGGTTACTTCCATGACGTTCCTGCCACTGTTGCCCCATCGGGCGTGTCTTGCCAAACTAATCATCACTGTAGCTCACAAGATTCATAGCCAGATATCATTGATGATTACTTTTCTCCTCCAATGGTGTGTATAGAACCTTTCAGAATGATAAAATCCAGCCAGTAGGGATGACGCTTCCATGTTAGGACCAACTTGACTTCTCCATATTTATATTCATAGATGTGGTTGTTGTCTTTTGCAATAGGGTCTTACTGTTTAGCTCCAGAGTTTGACCAAGAGTATTGGAGACAGCTTGTAATATTTGAGGTCCATAGGGCCTCACTGGCCAACAACTCCAAAGCAAGTAACCCACTCCTGGCACTGGGCTTTTTATTTGTAAGACAGTGTGTCTACTAGGGGCATTGTCATCCTGCTTTAGAGTAACTCTATTTTAACTCATTTTATGAATATATATGTGGGGGAGTGTGCATGCACACATATACATGCGTATGCACACACACACACACACACACACACACACACACAGTTTCTAGAGTAGTAGTTTTCTGTATGAGTTCTTAGAAAGGTTCCTAGTGTATTTATCCTTCCCAATAGTCCCTCCTCTACCCTGCCCCCTCTTCTTGTTTAACACTTCCTATTCATTATTCCCTTTTACAAATGAAAAAAATTTGATTTCACCTCCTGAAAATTTGTTGGAGGCCAAAAGCAACAACAACAAAACCACAAATATTAACTTGTTGGTGGATACTGGCCAAGATGATGTCCCAAGGGTAATGCTTATTCACTGCACCTAGGATGTACCAATCCTTCTAATTTCTCCAAACTTGGGAAACTTGACTGTATAATTTGTGGTAGTGAAGGAGTGCACTTCTCCCCACTACACACACACACACACACACACACACACACACACACACACACACACACACACAGTGGGAGGGTGGACCAAGGATGACGTTACATTTTCATGCGTGTTATTGAATCCTACTCTGTCGATCATTACTGAAACCAGAGGACAGGCACTTTAACTAACCTGTGAAGGTGTTCCATATACAGACCTCCAAGAAGACCAAAGAGATAAGCACAGAGAAGCATATAGCTACACCAAATGCAAATTCCCCTGGAAGAAACAGAAGTGATGAGCGGAGCTCAAGATGGCCAAAGCCAGAGCCTCTGCCCGTGAGCAGAATAAGCAAGAGGGTGGGAAAGTCGAGACCTCTGGGTCCTTTAGCTGCTCCCCGGTGCAGCCACTAGGAAAGAGGACCTACAGATAAGCCCTGCTCCCACTGCCCCCCAGCCAGCGCCTTGAGAGCACAGACAGGAAGCCAGGCTTTGATGGACACAAGACAGTTATGGCTGGCTTGGGGTTCTGTCCTCCTGGTTGTCAGTCACATTCCCCTTTGCCCTGTCAGATGTGTAACTGTCCACGTGCCAGAACAAGGAGAAGGGGACAGCTGGTAAGACTGGAACATGATGGTCCCAATGCAGACTGTTACGGTGAGATCAATCAGGCCTCCCTTCTCCTGCCCGCTAATGAGCTGTGCCATAGTCAGGAGTCACAGCATCCTCTTCCTCATGCTTATTCTGATCAAGGACAAAAGCTCTGGCTTCTACCACTTTATCTGGGCACGACATAGTTTCTTACCCACCTGAGGGTGCCATGAGACAGAGGAGAGGGACTCTGTGTCTCAGTGTTTCCCGTATGCCAAGGATCAAAACTAGTAGTAATTTGTTTAGGGCTGTTCTTACTACTTCAGTCTTGAAAGGGCTGGGAATGGGTCACTGGGAGGGGAGACTGAGGTGGGAGGGGCTTGCTGCCTTTTTCCACTGCTGTCCGAACAGAGAAAATGCTCAGATTCCATAAACCGCTCACTTGTCCTCACTGTCGTTTATTGCCTCCTCTTGCTCACCTGCCTCTCTCTTCATCTGTTTGGGGTCTTGACTACATTAGTCCTTCCAGGCCATGATGGTCACCATCCTGGAAAGCCTGCCTACTCCTGGCTCTCTCTGCCACTTCCTGGGGCTCCAGGTCTCACCCAGGCTCCCAGCCTCGCGTCTGAGCCAGTCTCTACTCATCTCAGCCCTCTTCAGTCTCCTATCACACTCTTCCCCTCCAAAGGCCTCAAAATGGTAGGATGATAGATGGCTTTTCTCTGTCCTGAAGCTGCCACCAGGCCCTGTAGGACCCCATGCATGACCTGCCAATGTGTGGCTGGACATGGTTATAGCCGGTGATGCCAAATGTGCTCCGGAGAGAATCCACATGGCCATCCCCACCACCCTCCTCCTTTCAGGCTCCATCAAGTGGACTCGGGTGCCCCACACCCCACATCTCATTTTCTAGATTTATTTCTGTACCTAACTCCACCCCACCTTTGGAAAAGGATGATTGCAGAATCTGTCACATAAACCTGGATTTCTTTTTTTTTTCAAGTAAAAGAGACCACCATTAGAAATTTAACTTGGATGACAGGCATAGACCATGACTGACCTAGACAAACCAGGGCATCTGGACCCTCCTCTTTCTCAAAATCCCTCCCTGCTATAGTTTAAACCTAAGATGTCACCCGCAGACTCATGTTTGAAACCCTTGTTCCCCAGGTAGAGGCACTATTAGTGAAAGCTATGGATCCTTCCAGAGGTGAGACTTAGCTGGTGAAGTTGGGGAGTGGCTTTAATGGTGACAGCCTGGCTCCTGGTTCTGCCCACTCTCTGCTTCCTCTCCCACAGCCATGAATGAATGCTGCCACGCTTTCCCCCACCACAGTGAACTGGAACCCTTGGAAGCCACGAGGCATAGGCCTCTCCTCTCTTAGATTGCTTCTGTAGGGCATTCCGGTCACAGCGTCATGTAAGTAACTGATCCCTTCTTTCAATCAAGCAGCTCTACTTTACCTCTCCTGCTTCTCTCTCTGTGCTTGTGAAGACTCTTCTGTCCCAATTCCCACCACATTTGTCCTGACACATCTAAAACCTACCCCTCCTGGTAGGGATGACAGACTGTACAGCGTGGTCAGTCTCTCAGTGACGTCTGTGTTTGGACCATCACGTTCTAGTCTGACAGTTACCCCTCATGGAGTTCCTGACATATCTAACAGACAGCATTAGTTTTCCATCTGGGAAATCGGGAGCCTCCTTGGGACTAAAACCTCTCCAGGCCACCACCTTCCAGACCTCTAGGCTTCCCTTGGATAAGCTGGAAAAGTAAGTAGGATGCTCATGAGACAGCAGCCCTTCCCGGGAGCTGCCACTGTTCCCCAGTTCAGGGGACAAGGGAAACTTGGCTTATACTATATACTATATACTCTACTTATACAGTAGAGCTTCCCCAGCTGGTGAGGTGGAGTGAGTGCCCAGAATGTTCCCCATGCTAAAAGCTCCCAACTTGGGCCTAGCTCAGTTTCCCTGCCTACGACCTTGCCTGGAATGGTGACAACAGACCTTTCTGTAGGTGGAACCTGACATCACAACACATGGCCCATAGAAATCAGTAAAAGGAACCATGCTGCCTGTGAAAATAAGTAAATACTCCAACAGGCAGCCAGCTGGGCCTGCTTATCACACAGCCTTAGACTTCTGCTCCCAAACTGCAGACCTTTGGTAGGGCTGCCCATGGGTTGGCAACCACAGCATGTGGCTGGGAGGGGAGCTGTCTCCTGGTGGGTTGGTGATCCTTTGTCTTAAGGAGCATGATGAATATCTCTCCTGTTTCCCATTCCCCTGGTGTCATACACAGGGCCCACAGAGGGTGACAGATACAGCCAGCAGGTATGAGACCCAGGCTGAGCAAATGCACAGAGATCATAGCGAGCTGGCAGGGCCAAATGCTTCTGGAAGCTTCCTTAGCGTCATATCACCTACAAAGCATTAGAGCTGTCCCAGGTGCAGAGGAACCTGGGTAGATGTGGAAGGAGGGCCTTGCTCTCACACATTCTCTTGCTGCTAAGTCTGGCTACATGCAACTGTTTTTTCCATCTACCGATGCTCCAAGAGCCCAGAGACACCGGAGCCTTTCTTTACACCAGGAATCTGTTAGCGGCAGACACCCCCTGGCCCTTCAGCCTTTCACGTTTACCAAGTCAGCCTCTTCCAGAAGCAGGCATTTTCTCCTAGCTGGATGGAATCCTGTCAGGACAGATAGCTTTCACCGGGAACACAATGCCAGTGCCTTTACTTGGAAAGGGCTGTGTTGAAGAGAAAGGAAATTTTCCACATGACAGCTTCACTGCTCTGCCCCCCTCCAGAAAGTTCAGAAGCACCCAACAAGCTGGCTGTCTAGTGTTTCTTAAATTGTCACAAAGATTCTTTCTGCTTCACTTCTCTCCAAGGTCCCCATCCCCCACACTGCCTGGCCAAAGAGGAGTGGCTGAGCCATTCAGCATCCAGTGTGGGGCACAGCGCTGAACCTCCACACAGGTGCCCTTTGTGTCCCTTTGTGCTTAGAAGGGACCTTTGGTTCCCAAAGGGTACTCACCAAGGCAACTAAACCCCCCCCCCCCCCCCGAGCAGAGCATTCAGAGGGGACGGTCCCACCCTTACAGGCTTCTGGCAAGCAGCAATTTGTGCCTGTCAAGTGGGCGAGGTGGGTTTTTCCCTCTTTCCTGCCCTCTAACTGCTCTTTCTTCCTTTTCTCAACGTGTGTAGGAGGTAGCCAGTTTAAGCCAAACCTAGCAACCAATGGTTACTCGCAAACACCTCTTCTCGGGTGCACGTTCTTTCTTCTGCAGGTGGCCTCTGTTTCAACCCCTGAGACCCCCATCTCAGCTCTGTGCCTTTGAGAGTGTCTGTAGTCACTGGTTGGCAAAGGTTTCCCTCTACCTCTCAAGCTAGGGCCCTTTATTGGCTCACACAGGGTGCATGTCCCATACATGCCCAAGGTACCAGTCGGTCATCTGGGGTTGGTCATGGGATTGAGCCTCCCACACAGGCAGGAAAGGACTAGCATCTGGGGCTTGACTGCTTTACCTAATCCAGTCCAGGGTGAATTGTATCAGTCTGTGTTCTGACTCCCATCAGTGCCAATGACTAGCATCAGGGACTTTGATGGTGGGACCCAGCCACCTACCACTGTTCTGTGTCCATGGTCTTCTCTGCTCCTTGCAATCAAGGGCCACGTAGACAGGAGTGCATGGGTGATCGCAGCAACCCTAAGAAAGATTAGCCAACAAAAGGTTGGCTGAGTTCCTATTGTGTGGCTAGTAAGGTTTAGTGTCTGGCTTCTTTACAAAATTTTGTCCACAGGCTTATGCATTTCACAAGGGAAACAGATACTGGTGACATAGAAATCAGCGTCAGGCCGGGCAGCGGTGGCGCACACCTTTAATCCCAGTGCTCGGGAGGCAGAGCCAGGTGGATCTCTGTGAGTTCAAGGCTAGCCTGATCTACAGAGTGAGATCCAGGACAAGAAAACTACACAGAGAAACCCTGTCTCAAAAAACAAAACAAAACAAAAAAGAGAAAGAAAGAAAGAAAGAAAGAAAGAAAGAAAGAAAGAAGAAAGAAAGAAATCCGTGTCAGACCTTGACTCCCAGGAATAAATGGTTTTCTTTCCTTCCTGGGTCTCTATCACACTCTGAGGCCTCGTCACACCTAGAAGGCTTCTCACAAGTGGTTGTGACAAAGTTCTTCAGGGCTCTGCTTAAACCACATCTCCAGATCTCAGTGGCACTTATTCGTCAAAATGAAAATTCAATTTTGGAAGTGATCTCTGGTACTGAGGACTAACCTTTCAGCTCACATGACTTTTAAATTCAAGGAATAATGGTGGAATACTGGGCTCCATGATGAGCAGAGAGGAGAGATAGTTCCCTGGATGTTGCACATATTTGCTACAATTCCACTTTGTTGTTGTTGTTATTTTACTTTCTTTTTATTGATTCTTTGTGTCTTTCACATCATGAATTCTGGTCCAGTTCATTTCCCTCCCATCCCTGCATATCCACCCTCTGCTCTTGCAGCCCCACCCCAATAAAATTTAAGAGAAAAAAGAAAAAAGAGGGAGAAAAATCTCATCATGGAAGCATATATCTTTACTTGCAAGACCAATTACCTCCTTTTTAATTTCAAAACAGGATTTCTCTGTTTAGTCCTTGCTGTCCTGTAACTCAGTCTATAGATTAGGCTGGCCTCGAACTCAGAGATCCAACTGCTGCTTCCCAAGTGCTGGGATTAAAGGCATATGCCACCACTGCCTGGCCACAATCCCACTTTTAAAGCATGTGTGAATACCTGTTATGTGTAAGGCTCTGTGCTAGGCACTGGGGTTTGCAAATATCAATAGGACATCAGCTACTTCTATGTAGCCCTAGGCGACTAGTTAGAGACATCATTGCACCCCAAATATGCAAAATCCCTGTAATAAGTTAATCTCGGTGGAGGATATTTGATAATAGGGGAGAGCTCAGCTAGACCCCAAGTCAATGTGGACTTTGAAAGGACTCCTCAAAGGAGGTGGCATTGGAGTTAAGTCTCTGCATCTCTGCAGGAAATTAAATTTAGCTGACTATGTGGGTTCCACAGCATTTACCAGTGTTGTTGACGTAACAAGGTATGTTCTGAGTTTTCCATTTATAGAGTAGTTTAAGAGCACTGATGTGTGCCCTGAAAGCTGTTGGCAAAACGGACCCTGACAACTGCCTTGCCAGAGGAGGGTGTCCTATTACTCCATCCCGACGTGCCCATGTCCCTAACTGGACCAGAGGTGACTTGAGGTAGCAGTTAGTACTCCTTTCGTCCAGGAAGACCTGGCTGTCTCGAGTGGATATCAAGACAGATGTTCTGGGAGAGACTCACAGTAGCTGCTGTGAGTAGTCGCCCTAGAAGTTTCTCAGAGTGTAGTCTCCAAGCTAGAACCCGGGGAAGAGAAGGAGGGGGTCTCTTGTCTGCTGAGCTCTGCGATTCTAGACTACAACTAACTCCTCGTAATGCTCTCTGTTTAGGAGAAAGGGGCCAATGTCACTGTGGTATAAGTAGCAGAAGGGTCAGGCTGTCTGTGTGCTCTGTCACCCAGGGGAACACATGCACTCAGATGAGAGCAGTTGTGGGGACATCTCACCAGATCTCCCCCTGGACACTTCATCGTCAAATATCTAAATCCATAGCTAAGCACAAAAGCAACTAGCTGGCCAAAATCCTCACGTTTGGAAATGCAGCAAGCTGCTCCTCCAAGCATGGCAGGCTCAGCTCTCTGGGGACCTGCTCATGCATGCCAGGCACAGGGCCTGTGACAAAGTAGGCCTTCTGACATACACTGGCCCCCATTTCCTCCGTGCACAGATGTATGGAGCAGATTTCATTTCAAGCCTCAACTCTAAAAGTTGGGGCAAAAGGGGAGGTGATGACTTGGGACAAAAATGAGAAGTGTCCGCTGGGAATTACATACAGGAAGCCGAGAGTTGCATTTGGCGCTAAGAGACAGGTTAGTATAACCAGGGAAGAGAGCCTGGCTGACATCTGCCATTTCACCAGTAAAATGGGGACCAAGACCTGAAGTGCACAGGGAGCCTCCCTTCTGCACCCACTGGAGGGTGAGTGAAGAGATCCATCAGTGGCTTTCTGCGCTGTGGATCCAGCCGAACACACAGTCATCACACAGTTGCCACATGTCTAGAAGAAGACACGTTTCCCAGAAGACAGCTAGGGGACATCAGTGCTACCGCTATGGGCAAAGTCTCACTGCGTGGCTGACGAGGCGGCAAACCCCAGCACCTGCAGGAGGCAGCCCGCCACCTGTCACATCTGCACCCTGACTAATAACGGGAATTGTCTGAGACTTCGTGACTTCTGCTCTCTACACCCAGTGAACTCTTCCTTTTGTCCCTGCTAAATTTTAGTGGCTTGCTATTGGTTAGATGTCCATTAAAGAAAATAAGAAAAGAAAAGAAAACTACCCAGCAGGATATCAATTCTAGTATGTGGTGGGAAAGCTGAAGGACTGGTTAGGTCTCATCCTTCCTTCTGCCAGAACCTAGGCAGGTGGGGAGAAGGGGAAGGAGGGAGGGACAGAGGGAGGAAAGAAAGTGGGATATTTTTAGACTAAAATATCAGGGAAATACTGGTCCGTGTGAAGGCACCAGCTAAACAACCCCTGTCCCTCTCAGCCTCCTGGTACAAATTTCCAGCTGTAAGGAAGTCTTTTCCACGTTTGTTTTTGTCCCTCATGGACTGTCAAGGATCGGACAGGGACAAGGCAACTTGTGTTCTGAAGCCTGAGCCAGATGGGAAGGACAGCTAGGCAGAGCCCACCTACAGCTGTCTGATTAACAGATTACATCCTGAAAGGGATTTCACAGGTGCCAAGACTAGGAGCAATTAAGGGAACAAGGACTAGCCTGCCTTTCAAAAGACCCAGATTGTATGAAAAGTCAGACTTCCTCATGTCCATGATTTCTGTTAAATGTAAGAAGTCACTTAAAATAGACATTAGGAGACGGGCAAGCCAGGAGACCCGGCCCAAGGCATGCTGTGCCTGGAGTCCTCCTGGTTCTTGGGAAGTTTCATAGCCCAGAGTTGTTGAAAAGAGAATAGAAAGAAAAGCAGCAATCTGGAAAAGGTGCTATACACTGCAACAGCAGTGTGAGGAAGAGGAGGAGGAGGGGGAGGAAGGAGAGGAGGAAGAGAAAGTGGTACTGCTTACTAAAAGGTCCAAGAAGGAGGCAGCCTATGAGGACGGTAACTTTGACTTTGGTGTGGGAAGCCAGTGCAGCAGGGCAAGAAACAGAAAAACACAAATGGTATCCTTTCAGACAAGAGAGAAGAAAAGAAAACGTTGACTTACGTGGGACATGCTTGCCTATCTGTTTAAAAATAGTAGCAGGTGTGTCCAACTGGCAGCCACATGCTTTTATGCCTGGGATAGCCACAAGGGTTCCCAAGACAAAACAGTAAACTTACTTAAAAATTCATGGGTTTTTTTTTGTTCTGTTTTGGTTTGGAGTTTTATATATATATAAAAATTGATTGCACCCTTCTTTGAGCTTTGTAGATGACAATGCTGTGTCACAATGTCAAACAGTTAGACACACCTGTAAGGTGTTTCAAAGCAAGGGGAAGAAAGAAAAAAAGAAAGACATTAATTGCTGGAACTAAAAACTTATAGATACCAAAGTTATAGATACAAGGTCAACATAAAAAATATTGATATTGTTTTTGAATACTAGTAATGAACACCTGGACACTGAATATTTTAAATACATTTTAAATGTATGGTAGGCACACACACACACACACATTACTAGCAATAAATCTACCAAACCATGTGTGGGGCTTAAATGTGTGGAACTGATTTGAAATGCTGATGAATCAGATCAAAGTAGACCTGCATAAATGGAGAGAGTCATGAGCTAGAAGCTTCTACACAGGTAATATGTAAGTTCTTTTTATCATGATATACAGGATTGACATAATTCCTACTAAAAAGTCTTATTGCTGGAAACAAAAGCATCCTGAAAATTTTAAGGAATGTCAAGTACCTAGAAGAGCCTAACAGATCTTGAAAAGAAAATGAAGTGGGAGGCATCAGTCAAAACAGTTTCAACTACTGTAATTAGAGTAGCCAAGACTCCACAGTTGGTAGGCGCATGCACACACAACTCAACAGATCATGCCGCGGAGTGCAGAAACATGAAATACATGCCCTAAGTAGGGCCGCCTGGCTTGTTGAAATGGAGACAGCAAATCCAACAGAAGAAAGACAGCCTCTCTAACAAATGGTGCTGTGGTAACTGGGCACTCACAGACAAAATAAGATGAGGAGAAGCCAAAGATGGTGGAGAATCTGGGATGGCAGGAAGTTAAGTTGGGATCTGTCTGGTTCTGGATTAAAACACTTCAGGGAGAAGTGTCTGACTGAGCTGAGTGCTTATCCACAAGTCTCCAGCTTCGATGCATGCTTCTCAGCCAATCAATGTGTGAGTCAACTTTCCGTGACTATGACAAATACACAACTAAGCAACGTATGTAGAGAGAAGGTTAGTGGCTTTTGTGGTACAGGCCTGTTATTCTGAGAGCTGGGGGTATAGCTCAGGGGTAGGATACTTGCCTATAGTGCATGAGGCCCTCAGTCAATCCCCCATACCATAAAAAATGGGGGGGAAGAGGCTAGAGCTCTATTTTGGCTTATAGTTCCAAAGGTTTTGGTCCAGGACTGGGTGGGCGTCCTGCTTTGGGGTGCCCTTGTTCCAGAAGCTGTGTAATAGAGCAAAGGCATTCATCTCTGTGCCAAGATGCTAGGATGAACTGCTCCCCAGTACGCCTTCAAGGGTGCATGCCAATGACTAGATGTACCACCACGCCATGCCTCTTAAAAGTTTCAAGTTGGAGATGAAACCTCTAAGATACAAGCCTTTGAGGGACATTGAAGACCCAGGCTGCCTCCCTCAGCCTGCACAGTAGGTTATGCAGGAGCCCCTAGGGGTATAACCTAGCCTACATGGCTAGTTTGCTGAATTTCCTCACTCCTGTAAAGCATGGTAAACTCTACAAGGTAAAGAGTGGATCTACTACAATACAGCAACCACAAGCCAGCTGTATGACACCGGGTTACAGAACTCCCTCCCTGTCATCCCTACTTGGTGCTCAGACACAGCAGGGCTCAGGGCTCCTGCTGTCCAGACCATTCACTAGGTCATAAAAACATGGTCTCAGCCTCCATACCTGGAGCTTTCTCTCATCTCCCTTTGTGTTTGTTGACTTCTGTACATTCTCTGTCATCTGGAGAGCAGGATGCATCTGTATCCAGGCCTATCAATGAGGCAGACAGCAGGCTTCTCTGGGGCCGTCCCTACCTTTTGTCAACTCCTACGTGTTTGATCAGCCATTACACCAGCATGTGGCCCATCCTGAAGAGAAGTCATCTCTACCTCAGAACATGGTGCTAAAGAGAGAAAAAGCCAAAGAGATACATGAAGCTTCTTCCCTCATTTCCAATCCTAGAATGAATAGTTTGGGATTTTTAAGTGGAGACACATTCCAGACAGTCTGGAAAATACACTTTAATTGTGAACAACTCCCTCATATGGTCAGATAATATTACACTCAAATTGACACAGCACTGCCTTCCCTTTGGGTCAAATATGGTTATGACTGCCTTACCTGAGCTCACAGCTGGGGCCTGAAGGGGACGCAATGGGAACTAGGTGGCTCAGAGGTAGGCATTGCCCCAGTCTGGTCCACTTTGTCACTTTCTTGTTGTAAGGACTGCCCTTAGAAACCGCCGAGCTGGTACTTTCTTGCTAACGCTGACAGAAATTCCTTAAACCAAGAGAGCGCACCACCGCCCATCAATTTTACAAGGCAGTAACGGGGATCCCAAGCGGCTAAAGGCTGAGGCCGGAGGCAGACCACTTCATCACAGTGAGAGAACTGGGTTGCTGCTGGGGGGAAGCTCTTCTGTGCTCATGCTGCTCTTCCCATGTGTTAATAAGCTTTGTTCATCTTCTCTGACACCATAGGCCAACTTGGTCCATTTGCTTCATCTCCCAGCTTATTATGCAGCTCAGGCTATGTATGTAGGCCACCAGCTTGTCATAAATCGCAGGTAGCCCCCCACCCCATCTCTGTTGTGAGTCCCAGTGGGCCTAGGCTCCTGGGAACCAAGGCTCTCTGAACTTCATGATTTCACAAATGCACATGGGGCCCAGATACCGGCCTGGGCACAGTGGGACATTCCAAGATGCATGCGCTACACCTTTTTGATCGTGTTGTGGTCAAGGAGTGAGTCACATGACCAGATAATTACACCAGCAGGCAAATTGTGTAATGGAGGGGGAGAGAAACACATAGTTGTGAGAACCCAGAAGGGAGGGAGACAAAGTTTGAATACAGAGGCTTTCGGAGAACATGGACACTGCAGCTTGGGGTCTGCCATTTCAAAAAAGAGGGACTTGAACATCAAATGAGATGCTGAAGCTGTGTGATACTCATTCACTCCACGTTGATGAGTGAAGGGGTGTGCTCTTAGAAGCCCTCCAGACCCTGACACACTCAGGAGACAGAGCAAATAGGAGATGCCTGCGTCTGTGGCTGGCACAAGGGTTTTACTGGCAAATGCTTTTGTAAGAGGGACGACACTACAAAATGATGCTATGCAGTCTAGTCAGTGTTCAGTACCACACACAGTACATGTTCACTATTATAAAGCACTGTGAAATGCACATAAGTGCATTGTTAAACTTTTAACAGTTGGTAGCACTATAGTTGCGCTCACAGCAGCAGCATCAAACAGGTATGTAATGCTTTGCTCTGCAGTGTCAGGGTATCTTCATCTCCAAGCGGAAGTTTGCAAACCACTACAATATTTTGTTTTGTTGACACAGGTCTTGCTCTATATCCAGTTGACTTGGAACTTGCTACGCAGCTCAGGTGGAACTAGAGCTAATGGCGAGCCTCCTGTCTCGGTCTCCAGCATCCATTATAGTCTGACGGGCTCATGGGTGATCTGTTGAAGACCGAAATGCCAGATTTGGAGTTTAATTTAAAAAAAAAAATATGTATTTTTAAGTTACTATGAAGCCACATGATTTTGTTCAGGAAAGTACAGGACTGTGAATTTTGACACGCATAGATTTGTGTAAACTCTCACAATCAGGTCCAACACAATTTAACCTTTCTTTAAAATAGTCTTCTGCTATGTTCTTTTAATTCTTGTTTTCCCTTTCTAATGCCTCCTGGAAACCAATGATATAGTCTCTGTCGCTATAGTTTTCTCTTTTTGAGACTGTATAAATGGAATTCTACGTACCTTTAGACTTTTTACATTCACATCTTTCTCTTGGCATGATGACTTGGAGAATTGGCTGAGTCAGTCTATTATATGGATCTACCACAGTTTATCTGTTCACCCACTGAAAGATGTTTGGCTGCTATGAATATTTGTGTGTAGGCTCTTATGTGAGCATAAGCCTTCAGTTCTCTGAGTCAGCATTTCTCAGCTTGGGCGCATCCTTTGGATCGTAAATGCCCTCATATGTATTAAAGGTTTGATGCCCACATTGACAACATAGATGTGAGGCCTGCTGAGAGGGTGTAGATTACTGTGAGCATGTCCTGGAAAGGGGAGGTGTGAATCCAGGCTCTCCCTCTTTTATGTCTCAGCAAATTTTGCTGTCATCTGCTCCCCACTAGAGGCCTAAGAGTAATATCTCTGCCTAATCCTGGACTAAAATGTTCAAAACTGTGAGCCCAAATTAACTTTGTCTCCTTATCAGCTGGTAATTTGTTACAGTAGCAGGTAACTGTTATACTCACACGAGTCTACATACTCAGCGCATCCAGCCTCAGTGTGTGGGGAGGGAAGTGTCCCTGCCCACTGTGGGATATTTGGTGGTATCACCAGCTTCTACATCTAGATGCTAATGGAATCCCTCAATTTTGATGAATGAAGTATCTACAGAAATTGCCAAGTGCCAAGCCCAGCCATGGCTGGAAGCTGCTCCCCCACTGGGATAGCCTGAGAGGTGTGGGAAGAGATAAACCCTTCCATCCCTGCGTTGGTGTTGGTCTTGCTTGGTCTTTAATGCAGGAATAAAAACCCTTCTAATGAAGACAGCAGGGGTCCCTGCTCTTCCATTTCTAGAAGACATTATATACATTTAGTGTTATTTGTTAGAGACAGGTGTAATTCACCAATAAGACCATCACGTTCCATGGTTGTTTTTCAAAAACTTTTAAATGATAGATTCAGCTTCTTTTATCTTTGTAAGACTATTCTAGTCAAGTATTTCATCTTGTGTGATTCCTAGTAACATTCAACATCCTATAAATTGCTCTGTTTCTTCTGAATTAGAGGATTTGCATGAGTGACCATTTTTCCCTTGGTTTTTCCGTGGGGCTATGTAGCTTTCTGCTACTTCATATCTGATTTTTTTTTTTAAGCACATAAGTGTACACCCTACTTCAGGGCCTGAGTGACTATAATTTCTTTTATTTATTCTTCTCTCATATACTACATCCTGACCTCAGTTCCCCTCTTCTTCCTCTCCCCTCCCCTCCCCCCTTCCTCCCCATCTCCCATTCATTCCTCCTCCATTTCTCTTCAGAAAAGGGCAGGAATTCCATGGATCTCAACCAAAAGTGGCATATCAAGTTGCAGTAAGACTAGGCACTTCCTCTCATATCAAGACTGGATGAGGCAACCCAGTAGGAGGAAAGGGTCCCAAAAGTAGTCCAAGAGTCAGACGGAGTAGTCAGAGACAGCCCCGGCTCCTACTGTTAGGTGTCCCGCAAGAAGACCGAAATACACATGGCTCCCTGATTGCCGGTTCAGTCTCTGAGCACCTATGAGCCTAAGTTGGTTGATTCTGTGGGTTTTCTTGTGGTGTTCTTTACCCCTCTGGTTCCTACAATCCTTCCTCCCCCTCTTCCTTAGGATTCCCAGATCTCCACCTAACGTCTGTGGGTCTCTGCATCTGTTTCCATCAGTGGCTAGATGAAGCCTCTTTGAGGACAGTTATGCCAGGCTCCTGTCTATGATTATAATGGGATACCATTAAAGATCATTGCATTGACTTTTCATTTCCCCTTTTCATCTCTGATTTTGTTAATTTGGATTTTCTCACTCTGCCTTTTGGTTAGTTTGGCTAAGGTTTTTGTCTATCTTGTTGATTTTCTCCAAGAACCAACTCTGTTTCATTGATTCTTTGTATTGTTCTTTTTGTTTCTGTTTTATTGGTTTCAGCCCCCAGTTTATTTCTTGGCATTTACCCCTCTTAGGTGTGTCTGCTTCTTTTTGTTCCAGAGCTCCCAGATGTGCTGTTAAGTTGCTAGTATGAGATCTCTCTAATTTTTTATGAAGGCACTTAGTGCTATGAACTTTCCTCTTAGCTCTACTTTCCTGTGTCCCATAAGTTTGGGTAGTACCTTCATTTTCATTGAATTCTAAGAAGTGTTGAATTTCCTCCTTCTTTCTTCCTTAATTTCTTCCTTGACATGGTGATCATTCAGTAGCAAGTTTTTCAGTTTCCATAAGTCTGTATGTTTCTGTTGGTAATATCCGGCTTTAATCTGTGGTGGACTGATGGGATACAGGGAGTTATTTCAATTTTCTTGCATCTCTTGAGACTTGCTTTGTGACCGAGTATGTGGTCAATTTCGGAGAAGGTTCCATAAGAAGGTATATTCTTTTGTGTTTGGGTGAAATGTTTTATAGATATCTGTTAGGTCCATTATTTCTGTGTTTAGTTTTTGTCTGGATGGTCTGTCCATTGGTGAGAGTTGGATGGTGAAATATTCCACTATACTGGTTCAATGTGTAATTTAAGCTTTAGTAATTTTTCTTTGACAAACGTGGGTACCCTTTCATTTGGGGCATAGATGTTCAGAATTTAAATGTTATCTTGGTGGATTTTTCCTTTGATGAGTATGAAATATCCTTTCCCATCTCTTTTGGTTAATTTTGGTTGGAAGTCAATTTTGTTAGATATTAGGATAGCTACAGCAGCTAGTGGGTCCATTTGCTTGGAAAATCCTTCTCCAACCCTTTACTCTTAGGCAATGTCTATCTTTGATGTTGAGGTGTGTTTCAGTAGGGTCTCTCCACTCTGGTTTTTGGCAGCCTGCCTGACCTCTGGGGTTTGGGATGCCACTCTTGTCTCTGGGGTTCTGAGAGTGGTCAGTGGCTTTCTGCTGGAGTTGTGGGCTGAGATCTTCATATCCAAACTTAATAATTGGTATCTCTATTTTCATGTTCTTAAGCTCATTAGAATTTTGTTAATTATGTTAATTATATCAAATAACAAATGTCGTTTTCATTTATTTATCTTGATTACTTTTCTATTGTCACTTTTACTTTTGTCTTTTTTATATCCTACATTTATTTTTTGTCAGGTTGAGTTGGATTTGTTTTACCTCCCCCCCTTTTTTTAAGATTCTTGAAGTGAAAGTTTACATTAGACTTTTCTTCTTTAAGCTAAAATTTTGATGTGAATTTGCCTATGAGAACTGCTTTCTCTACATCCCATAAGTATTTGCATATTTTATTTTAATTTCCTTCACTTCCCTTGAGATTTATTTCTTGATTTATAAATTATTAAGATGGGTGCAGTTTAGTCTCCAAGTGTCAAAAGGTTGTCTCTGTTTCTCTTGTTGTTATTGGTTACTTGGCCAGCTTTATGATAATTATAGGGCATACAATGTTTTAATATCAGGAAATCAGACTTCAAGCAAAGAAAACATCTGGAAATAGAGGAAATTATATTACAATATGAGAAATGATGTAGCCAGTGGTGGTGGTGCTCACCTTTAATCCCAGCACTTGGGAGGCAGAGCCAGGTGAATCTCTGTGACCAGCCTGGGCTACAGAGTGAGTTCCAGGAAAGGCGACAAAGCTACACAGAGAAACAAAACAAAACAAAACAAAACAAAGAAGAAGAAGAAGAAGAAGAAGAGGCTGAAATCTCAGTACTGAGGGCCTGAGATGGTAGATCCCGAGAGCTCACTTGCTACCCTACCTAGAATAGGTGGGTTCTCACTGAACCAGAAGAGATCCTCTGCCCCAAGGCAGTAAGATCAAGATTGATAGAGGACACCCAGCAATTTCTCTGGCCTCCACACTTGTGCATATGCATGCCTATACATTCAAGTGCAACATACATACACACTCTACAACATATAGAAACATATATCTATATATGGATCTGTCCCCTTGCCCTTTTGGTCTTGTCTGAAGAATTTGTCTTCAATGCCTGTTGTTTATATTCCTCATGTTCAGCTGCATATCTATCTGCTGCTTTTTCAGTCCTCCTTGTTATTATGTGATTTCCTCTCTACTCCTGGGTATTTCCTTTGCCCTGAAGTCTATTTGACTGGTGTTGACACAGCCACTGAAGGGTTCTTTGGATTTCTGTTTGCATGGGTTATCTCATTCCATCACCATGGGTTTAGATTACCTCTATCATATCTGAACTGATCTATATACAAATTAGATTCTTAATTTTGAGGGAACTGGAGAGATGGCTTGGTGTTAAACACATATATTTTTCTTGCAGAGGACCCCAGCCCAGTTTCCAGCATCTACATCAGACCGCTCACAACCACCTGTAACTTCAGCTCCTCTGGTGGCCCACTCAGGAACTGCACTTTTGAGCAACACACACACACACACACACACACACACACACACACACACACAATTTAATTATTTTTAAACTTTAAAAAATCATTTTGAAAATCCCTATCTTGATTAGTGTGTTTAGATGACTCCATTTACTGCTGTTTATGTCCATATTTCACTATTGATGTTTATGTCCACCATTTTATTTTATTTTCATCCACTATTTGTTCCTTTGTTTTCCCTTACATACTGTACTAATCTGCTATGGTCGCTCCATTCAGACTGTCTGCTTATCTGCCACTCACTGGCCTGTCTAGTTTCTGTATTCACTTTTATGCCCCAATTCAGTGTTCATAGTCTTTTTGGTGCTTAGCACTGTCTGTTCAAATATACACACCTATGGCTGAGCTCAGAAGTGTACAACAGTTTTATGGGTCTATTTCCCCAAGACCACCCTCTCTATGACCTTCCTGGAACTGTCTGGTCCCCTGGGGCTCCCCTTCCAGCTACAAAGCAGTGGCTTAGTTAGCCTGCTCCTGTGCACCTACCTTGAGGGACCAGCAGCACAAAGACTAACGGAGGGAAAGATTCAGCTCATCATCAGCTCAGCCTTGTGTGCTTTGAATGCTGGCCTCATGGCTGCCACCATTCATTCTGCAGAGTTTTCAGTCTCTACTCCACTGTCTCAGCTTCCACTCTGTTGCTGTGACAGGACACTCGGACAAAGGTGGCTAAAGAGAGAAGGAATTATTTGGCTTACAATTCAAGAGCACAGTCCACTCTGGCCTGGAAGTCAAGGCTACAGAAGTTTGAAGCAGCTGGTCACATGACATCCACAATCGGGAAGCAGCCATCAATAAATGCATGCTGCGCTTGGCTACCTTTCTCCACGTACACAGTCCAGATGCCAGCCAGGGAATGGTGCCACCCACAGTGGACAGGTCCTCCCACATCACTTGGTGCAATTAAGATAATCCTCATAAGCATAACCAGAGACTTGTCTCCCAGGTAATTTCT
Organism: Onychomys torridus; assembly: GCF_903995425.1. Classification (NCBI taxonomy): domain Eukaryota; kingdom Metazoa; phylum Chordata; class Mammalia; order Rodentia; family Cricetidae; genus Onychomys; species Onychomys torridus. Next base: position 102,430,484 of record NC_050446.1, read on the forward strand.
AGATTCTGCAAAGTTAGCAATTAACATTAGCCATCATGGTCATGTCACCCCAAAACAGAGCCCATAGGTATTTAGAAAAAGTTATCTGATTTCTTTCATTAAGCTCTGAAGAATAAAGGTTCTACAGTATAGTAAGCAAGACCTCACAAACGTGTATATCATATGGTATCAGGCGATTGAAACAAAAATCCATGGTGATTTTGAAGGGTTTGTGGTAGGGCACACCATGGAGGTGACTTTAAAAGAACAAATGTATAAGCATCCCATTAGGGATGTGGTTGTATCTTCGTGGGTTTGTTGAAAGCTGTTCATAGTAGGGTGTAGGTGGAAGTATTAAATGATCAAATATTTTTTTATAAACCAAATGCACATGATGCTTTTCACTCATTTATTTAAAAATGTGACTGTGGGAGAGTACAGTCTACCTTACTTTGCATTTGAAAGCATAGTTTCCAAACTCAAGGCAGCAATGAAGTGCCACAGACCACAGGGATAAAACAGCATCTGGATACAGTTTCTCCTTTCTGGCATCTTAAAAAGAGAAGGAAGTACCCAGGAGCCATCAGGTTCAAGACAGCACAAAAACTAAGCTTGTAGGCAGAAGTGGGCTCAGCAATTAAGAGCACTTGCTGCTCTTCCAGATGAGGTGAATTTGGTTTCCAGGATCCATATCAGATGACCTGCAACCTCCTGTAACTCTAGTTCTAAGGAGGGATCACACACCCTCTCCTGGTCTCTATGATTACCATCATACCATGTGGCATGTGTGTGTGCGCACACACACAGACATACACGTGTGCGCACACATACATGTGAATAAAATAAATATTATCAAAAAACAAAATTAAACTAAGTTTGTGTAGTAAGAGGAAAGTAACAGTTAAGGCTGATTCTATTACAGACAAAAGGGCCAGGGCGGTGGCACTTAGGAGGCAGAAGCAGGTGGATTTATATGAATTTGAGGCTAGCCAGGGCTACGATGTGAAACTCTTGTTTCAAATGGAAAATAAATAAATAAACAAAAGGACAAAAAGAGGGGCTAGAGAAATGGCTCAGTGGTTAATAGCACTTACAATGCAAGCATGAGGTCCTGAGGTTAAGTCCCCACGTGAAAAGCCACTCGGAGGTGGACAGGTGGATCACGTGTCCTGCTCTCTGCCGCTAGCTTTGCTCTGGGTTCAGTGAGAAACTCCGTGTCAAGAGAATAAGGGGGAGAGTGATACAGTAGGGTACCCCTCAGCCTCTGCATGGGCATAAACATCACACACACACACACACACACACACACACACACACACACACACACACACACCCCGGGGACAGGGGAAGGGGAAGAATGAATAGAAATATGAAAGTATCTGTGTTAAGATCTGGTATTTAGAAGTCATCCTAGACTCCTGACTTGTTTTTTAGGCAGCAGAAGTTACAAGGTCAACAGTATGGATCACTGGAGACTGAGTCCTACCAGTCCCTTTGTGGGACCCTAGACAGAACCAAGCAGGAACTCTCCAGACCTCTTGGAGAGCATCCGAGCTCATTCATAGTCTCACACCCAGAAGGAAGAAGAGCTGAACATAAACGACTCTTCCAGTACCCAGAGTCCCTGAAGAGCTGGACACAAAAGGGGCTGACCCTGAGCCCTTGATACCTCTACCTAGATGTGATTCTGCTAACCACAGTGAACCAGTACTCACTCCTATTTACCAGGACAAGCAGGGAGGCCTCTGCAGAGTCTAAGCTATATTTGTGAAACAAGGTGAAACTTGAAAGCCAGATCACAAGATGTCAGCAGGAAGGCATCTTGAGAGCTTAAAGAAGGGACGAGCAGACCCAGTCAGTAAGCTCCATGTTGAGTCTGGTACAGCGGGCAGTGTGGATCTAATCCTGGGTTGTGTAGACAGATTCAGGCTTGCCAGGAGCTTTCCATGATTCAGTGGACTTCTGAATTGATGGGACTGGACGAGAGGCTGACAATCGTAGATAAAGCTGGGACTTAGGATGAATACCCTGTCTTCTCTCCAGTTCTCTTCTCTTCTCTCTGCTGTTACATCCCTGGGAAGCTGACCTGCTTGGCTCCTGTGGATGCAATCTGTCTTAATTCCTTTCCTGTCCTGTAACAGAATACCTCAAATGGATACTGTTAGCATTGCAGCTCGGATGGAAAGGGATCCTGACAGTTAGGAGCCAAGGAATACCACAAAGTCACTGGAAGCATAGCAGCAGCTTACAGCCCTGCTCCAGGCAAAGGTTTACCCAATGTAACAACTCTGCTCCCTGCAGGGGAGGATGTCCCCAGAAAAGTTGCTACAGTTCTCAGATCCCCTGGAATGTAACAGCTCTGCTCTGAAAAGGGGAAGGTTTCCCCAGTGAAGGTGTCTGCTCCACTCTGCTCCACTCAGGCTCCTGGGAAACTTCTCTGCTCCACTGCACTCAGAGGAAAGAAGGTCTCACCCAAACCTTATTCAAGAGATTTATTGGTGAGGAAAGAATCCAGGAGGTCGGCTGCTTCTACCATGGTGGAAAAAGGCAGCTCCCAACTGAACAGGCACAGGGCTTATATGGGACTTCTTAGGGGTGGGTTTTTTTCCCGGGTGAAGATTTTCAGGGTGAGAATTGGTGGGATTTCAATTACTGAGCTTGGACAAGCTCAGAGATTGGCTGGATGTTGTGCTCAAGGATTGGTTGGTTTTCCTGTCCAGGGATTGGTTGGTTTTTGTATTGAGTTGGCCAGGGGCAGAGTGTGTTTCTTTGGCTCTGGTTTCAGGCCCAAAGTGTGTTTCTTTCACTGGCTTTGGTTTCAGGGCCAGGGTGTGTTTCTTTGGCTGGCCCTTTTACCCTACAGCTACTTTATGAAGAATAGCAATTTAGTTGGCTCACATCTGTGTTGTAGGCTGGAAAGTCTAAGAGCATGATGCAGCTCAGCATTGGTGAGGGGCTTCTTGCTGCATCTTAGTATGGCTGAGAACATCACAGGAAAAGGGTTTTAGTTCTGTTCTCTCTTCCTTTAAAAGCTGTCATGTTGTTCTCATCCTCAGGACCCCATGTCATGTTGTTCTCATCCTCAGGACCCCATGTCACCTCCATTTCCTTTCAAAGGCTCCACCTCCAAGTACCATTAACATGTGAATTTGAGGATTATGTCTTCAACAGGGGGACTCCTGGGAAACATGTTCAAATCATGGCAGAAGCCTTGTCCTCAACTCTGTTGGGCAGATAACAGCTGGAGACCCCAGAGACAGAGTGCACTGTTAGAATTTCCTGGTTTCCTTCTTACCTCCTTGAAGGGAAGTCACCTCTGCTGAGGTCCAGGACTGATCTTCAAGTGGCCCTGACTGCACTGCTCTTTCAGACTGTAATAGCTGCCCTTTGCATGCCCTTTCCCACCTGACTCTTCTAACCAGACTTGCCAACTGGAAGGAGTCCCACTGCCCCTGATGCTTTCCCCGCAACTTGCCCACCCATATCTTGTGTATTTGCGCATGCATCCGCACATGTCTGTGCATCCATGCAGGAAGATACACTCACTTATTTGTGTGCATATGGGGGCATACGTCAACAGTCAGCATCTTCTTTGATTGGCCTCCTCCTTTCTTTTTGAGACAGGGTCTTTCACTGAACCTGGAGGTTATCTGTTGGCTAGACTGGCTGGCCAGTGAACCCCCTGCCTCCACTTCCCATCTCTGGGATTACAGGCATTCTCTACCAAACTCAGCTTTTATTTTTTAAGTGGGTGGTGGGGATCTACACTGGGCACCTGTACATGCAGGCAAGCACCCTGTCACTAAGCTGCGACCCCAACCTAAAACCATCTTTGCAAGAGTCATTATCTTTTTAGAGATATGAAGGTGATGGGTGTTTGAGGATGAAGTGGTGGGGCTAGGCTTTGTGCCGCAATACCACAGAGGGGCTTGAGTGGGAGTTGAGATGAAATGAGGCCCGAGGTGTGATAACTGAAGCTGGCTGTGGAGACACGAAGGCCTCTGCACAGCACTCCCCCACTTTCGGTGTGATGTGAGATTATGGAACATTAAACGGTGAATGGATGAATAGTCACGTGAAAAGCCACTCTGCCTCTGGAGAACTGGTTGGTTTTTGTTTAGCAGCTGCCTGTGTCATCATTCAGGGTGCTCAGTTTCAGAAATGTAACAGAAAAAAAAAACCATGCCGAGGCAAGATGTAAATGAGGAATGCTATTTTTGTGAAAGTTAATCAAATGCTGCTCAGTGGAAAATATCAAGGTGACATTGCTGAACATTTTTTCATGAATGAGGAGGGAAGCAAACCAGAATTACATATGTGTTTCAAAAGCTGTTCTGTGTGGACTGCTAAGTCACCTGGGTGGGGAGGATACAGGGAAGTTATTGAACCAAGAAGTCCACACAGAATAGATTTTTATCTTGAATGGGATTGATACAGAGGACTTCATTAAACTGTCTATTCTTTTAGAATTGCTTTCAAGGTTTATTGGAAATTTAAAAAGCATGGCCATTTTAATTAAGGCAAGGCTTTCTGGCTTAGAAGATGTGCTGTGATGTTACCCCGATTCTGTGTAGTCCCCACTTTTCTAACACTATCTTCTTTCCTGTCTCTCACTCTTCAGTTCTGTCTGCTGTATGGGACGAAGCTGGTATTCCAGGAGCGGGGCTGGTACTTAGAACATAAGTACCTGACTCCCACAGCCAGCATGCGGATCAGGGCTCAGGTAAGAGTCTCCAGTACAGAAGAGGTACTTTGTGCACCAGCCTTTGGCTCATTGCTCTTTTAGAAAACAGTCCTGCTTACCAGTCTCTGAGCTGACCTTTGACCTCTAGGACTTTGTGTTCCATAGTCTCTTATGGTTCTATTAAGTGACAAGGACTGCCTCGCTGTGCATGAACTTCCTGACATCGAAAGCAGAGATAGGAAGATGTGTTTTCCTTGTGTGTGTGTGTGGGGGGGGGGATTTACAATTTTTTCTATTCCTTCCAAAGTATATTAACTCATTCTTCATATTCAGAATGTCCTGTGTGTTTTTATGTCAGCAGTAACAATGGAAGTGAAGAGCTACTTAATGCCTGGACATAAGGTGGGGCATGAGCCATGCCGAGACACTGCTCTGAAGAGAGAGAACACAGGCAGTAGCAGCAACAGTGACGCCTTTCCTAGCACATCTGCTCCGAGGAGCACAAAGAGGCAGAGGACTCAGTCTGAGCAGTACTCAAAGGAGCTTGTTATCGTGAGAGTCCCAATATGGACTTTAAAAACACAAACAGTGTGGTTAATGTGCTCAGGGACACCCCGCTGGAGAAAACTGATTTTCCCTTTGCCTGTAGTTATCGATTGCAAATAGCTTCTTGGTTCGGAGTGGGACCACTTCCCCCCCCCCTCAGTTCCAGGACCCCATTGGCCTTGAACCTGGAAAGGTCTTGTGCATGAGAGCACAGTCTCCATGAGTTCATGTGTGCATCAGTCCTGTTGTGTCTGAAGGATGACATTCCTTAGTGTCATCCATCACCTCTGACTCTTACCGTCTTTCCATGTCCTCTTCCACACAGATCCCTGGGCCTCAAGGGGAGTACTTTGATAAAGGCATCCCACACAGGACTGTGTTCCAAGTCTCTCATTCTCTATACATTGTCATGCTGTGGCTTATAGTCAGAAGTTTTTCTGTGTCCTGCTTGGCCCACAGTCAGGACAAATCTCTCTCACCCACCAGTCTCACAGCCACTTGGACCCAAGTAAACTTGCAAAAGCTTATATTATTTACAAACTGTATGGCCATTAGCTCAAGCTTTTTACTGACTAGCTCTTACACTTAAATTAACCCATATTTCTTATTTATGTTTAGCCACATGATTTGGTACCTTTTCTCAGTTCTGCCTTCACATCTTGCTTCCTCTGTGTCTGGCTGATGACTCCTGACTCAACCCTCCTCTTCCCAGAATTCTCCTCATCTGCTTACCCTGCCTATACTTCCTGCCTGGCTACTGGCCAAGCAGCATTTTATTCTATCAAACAGAGCAACACATATTCACAGTATACAGAATGACATCCCACAGCAGTGGGTCTCTGTTAATTCCCATCTACTGCAAGAAGTAGTTTCTATGTCAGATCTCCTAAGGAAGGGGAATGTTTCAGAGAGACAAAGGGAAAACAGAACAGGAGAATTAAGTAGAGAGGGAGATGGGAGAGCAGGGTAAATTGGGGGAACTTGGGAGGGACAACTAACACTAAGGTCATTTTAAAGGTGATATGGAAACATACTACTGTAGAGACTTTCTAAAATCTATGCATATGGGAAAAGAATCTAAATGAAATCACCATACAATGGGGAAGACCATGTCCCAGTTAGACTTCTTATGCCACCAAGGAAACCTTTGTACCAGGAAAGGGTTACATCTTGTTGAGTTGTTGGCCAAAGGGGTCCCATGGAACCCCCAAACATCACAGGCTATTGCCAAGGCTACAGATTGTGCATCACAACCTGATGGTAGAGTCCTATTGCTAAAAACACTTATGTCATTCATTTTAATGTTATATGTATGTTTGCCTGAATAATATGTCTGTGTACCATGTAGTACAATGCCCTCAATGACCATAAAATGGCACTGAATCCCTTGGGACTGAAGTTTCAGACAGTTATGAACCACCATGTGGGTGCTGGGAATTGAATACATTTTCTCTGGAAGAGAAGCCAGTGCCTTAACAGCCTAGCCATCTCTCCAGTACCTCTGATACAGAAACTCTGAGGGTGTGCTTGAATGTAAGGGAAGCAATAACTAGACAGCAGCTGTCTTTGGTGGGGACATTTCACAAAGACAGTGCTCACTTTGGAAATAAGCAAGAAAACCACATTTTTGTTGTGGTTGTTATTGTTTGCTTTTTTAAGACAGGGATTCTATGAATAGCGTTGGCTGTCCTGGAACATGGTTTGAAGATCAGGCTGGCCTCAAGCGCAGAGATCGCATGCCTCTGCCTCCAAATGCTGGCATTAAAGGTATGTGTCACCACCACCTGGCTAAAGAAACCACTTTTTAATTTAAACAGTATTACACAGAGAAGAGAGGCTAGAAATACAGTAAGAGCCAGAGAACCAGGACACTACTTAATAGTGTCTTCTACATAGGATAGGACAGCTGCACCCATGAATGGTCACCTGAAATGGTCAACAATATGGTCACCTAAAAAAGACTTGCCTAATGACAATAGTTGGCATGCCAATAGGGATGGAAGTCCCACAAGGTCCCATCCCTAGATGAAGAGGTACAGGCAATCAATGGCTGCTATTAGAAGGAGAATTGATTTTCTCCAGGGACAAGCTCATGATTGGTTATCTAATCCCAAGCAATCACCCCTAAACATATGTACATAGAAGCAACACTGAATTGACTCAGTAGATGTTTTACATGTACTTGAGTGTGTGTGTGTGTGTGTGTGTGTGTGTGTGTGTGTGTAACAATAATAATTTTAAAAGATGTCATGAACTTGAGAGAGAATGGGGGGTCATGGGAGGAGTTGGAGTGGGGAGAGAAGGGGGTTGAACAATGTAAATACAGTATTCGCGACAGTCACTGAAATTTTCTTATTAAAAAATTACATAAAGGAATATTTGAATCTATGCCACCAGTAACGTGGAATTAGAAGAAAAGGAAAATATAGCAGGGGAAAGTTGAGCTTTTATGTAAGACACGAAAGTGCTTTTGTATTCTTGTAGTACAACATGATTTCCACACTTGTCAACTGTGGGAACTAGCTTTCTCTGGAAGGCCAAATGGGGTTGCTCAACAGCCTCCTTGTCAGATTTCTAGGCTGCCAACTGGTAGCACACAAGTCTTCTCAAAGGGGAGAGAACAGGGAAGCTGCCATACCTCCATCTTCTCCCACCTCCATCACAGCCCTTTACGGGAACCTCAAGTCATCCATGAAATCAAGAGCTCTTCCTCACCATTAGGTTTGGGGTCTTCAGTCAACTGAAGATGGATGCCCAGCAGGAAGGTTCTGAGAAAGCCATGAGATGGACTGGGGTTCTCTGTGTTCCTGAAAGTGGCCTAGGTGCTTCCCTCAGTATTTCAAGTTCCCCGACTCCTCAGGTGTGGAGCTAACACAGAGCCAAATGCAGAGTTAAAAGCCCAAGAGGTCAGAGCAGTAGCTAAAAATCCTTTCTTACCCTTCCCTGCTGCTGCTGTCCTTCCCCTCAGCAAGAGACCTACTTCCTGTGTATCTGTCTTTTTATTGACTTTCTGTTCTGCCTTCTCATTGGTTGTAAATCCAACCATGTGACCTCCTTGTCACTGCCTGTCTATACAGACCTCCAGGTCTTCTATGGTTGGTATTGAGATTAAAGGCGTGTGTCTCCATGCTGGCTGTATCCTTGAACACACAGAGCTCTGCCTGTCATGTGATCAGGCTTAAAGGTGTGTGCCACCACCGCCCAGCTTCTGCTATAGCTTGCTATTAGCTCTGATTCCCCAGGCAACTTTATTTATTAACATACAAATAAAATCACATTTCAGTACAAATAAAATATCACCATAAGATCCCTTCTTTCTTTGTAGTGTTTCCTCTGGCACGTTTAGTCTCTATTCCCCACACTGGCTTTTATTTCTCTATACATTAAAATATTGTTTTATAGCCTTTAGCTACCAATTTCAAGTTCTTAGTTCTTCAAGCTTTCATTTCCTACTATGTCAGCTGTGTGTCTAGTTTTCTTCTGTTGTGTGCTGCTAAGTGTTTTTGAGTAATGATCTGTATGGTTTATGTAAAGCTGATTGAAGTTACTAATAGGTTTTCTGTGTCTGGATAATAGGTTTCTCTGCCAATGCACTAAGCCATATCAAGCTGAACTGAAAAAGTATAACAGCAGATTTATTTGAGCAAAGCAACTCCCAGGTGGGCTCTCCAGTTCCAGAGACTGAGGCCAGAGAAGCCTCACACTGAGCTAAAGCAGGGAGATTATGTAGCCTTGTAGGTGAGGGATGATGACGTGTCTGCCTGCTGAAAGCTGAGGTTGTGCCAAGTATAGGCAGGGACTTGGGCTGCTGGTGGCAGCAGGGAAGAAAGTTGCAGTAGTCTCCAGGAATGTGGAACTGGACTTTTTGGTGCCTTTTCTTTGTTGGAGACTTTCTGAGAGGGTGGGGCTTGGAGAGAGAGCGACAGGAATGAGGCTTTCCAGATTGTGCAGGGGTGAGCTGGAGGTTCCAACTGAAAAGCTACTTCACCTTACAAGGCACTCTGAAGAAACATTCAGGAGGCCAACCTTAAACCAAATGCCTTGCTTGAGGTTTCTTCAAAAGATCCATAAAATTCAGGGAGGAATTACTTCACCTGCCCGTTCCCTAGCATGCAGTTTGTTGTGGCAAGGGTCTCCTGTTGAGAATTTTACCTAGCGTTGCCTCTGGTGTTTTGCTATCATGATATCCTGCCTCCTCCTCAGCTACTGTCCCACTGCCAAAATGAAAGTTCAGATCTGCTGGAAATGATATATGGCTTCAGGGAAAATGCAATTTTCTTCTTTGTTCTTCCAGATTCCTTTTTTTTTCTTTCTTAAAATGGCTTTTATTGTTTCATCAAGTCATTGATGCTTTGAAGATGTTTCCCAGAATTTCCCCAAATATTTTGATAATATTCAGCAGAAACATTGGTGTGAGAAAACAACATCTATTCTCAGAAGCAGCTAGCCCATCTGGTGTCATTCCTCACAATCCCACAACCCTGTGGATGGCTCTTGTTTTTGCCTGCTCACTGATGAGGAAACTGGGGTTCAGAGTGGAAAAGTAACCAATGTCAGAGAAACCCGTACCTTCCCAACCCCAAGCCTTTATTTAATGTGCTTGCTAGAAAATGGCACCAGCAAACACTCCTGAAGTCCATGTTGATAAAGGGAGCAAGAAGTCTCAGAAAATGGCTAATTCTAGGGCTAGGACAAAAAGTCAAAATAATTGGGGCTGGAGAGATGGCTGAGTCATGAAAAGCATGTACCTGTGTGAGGAGGCTCACAATGGTCTGTAACTCTGGTTCCAGAGGAATCTGACGCCCGCTTTAGGACACTGCTCTCAATGTGCAAGTGCCCACACACAGATACACTCACATACACATCATTAAAAATAAACATTTAAAACTGAGAGTGTGCAAAAGATAAACCTGACAGATTTTACTGTGAGGAAGTGAGTGATATTACTCTTGCCAATAGCAGAGTGTTCCTAGCACGTCCCTCTGATACTGTGAAAGCACTTCTTTCTTCCCTGCAACCCATAATGCTAATCACGAGAAAACAAACATCAGGCAAAGCCAAAGTGAAGGGTCTTCTACACAATGTGACCAATGTGCCCCGTAATGAGAAGTGACTCAGACAGAAGCCAAGGTGGAAACCCTCTCAGAGACCAGTCAGACATGAGGACCGACAGCCACGTGTAAATGAGCAGAAAAGGATGTCAGTAGAAGACATGGTGAGACTGAATGACAGCTGTGGGTTAGTTGACAGCCGTGCTCAAATGCTGCTTTTTAATTTTTACAGTGGGCTGGAGCTATGTGAAACATTAGCACTAGGTGAACCGTGTAAAGGGCATAAGAGAACTCTCTGGATGGTCTTTGCCACTTTTCTAGAAATAGAAAAGCAGTGCAAATTAGAAAGTTTACCAAGACAACAACCAGGCATGGGTCGGAGCAATGAGCCTGAACTCATTCCAGACCCTGAGGCCTCCCAGAATACCCAGGAGCTACAATGAAGCTGTGGTCTATTGATAACTAGAAATGCATGTATTTGTACCCAAAGCAAGTTTTGTTCATTCTCACAAAGACTTCAAGATATGTATGGCTGATAGAATCCTCATTGAATAAGTGAGTAAAAGTAACAAACCAAGAAGTTAAAAACCCATCCAAGATTCCAGCTCAGCACACAGGGCTAGGGAAATGACTCAGTTAGTCCCTGCCGTGTAAGTAGGGGGACCTGAGTTCAGATCACATGTAGAAAGCTGGGCAGGGTGGCACTAGCTATCTATGGCTGTGGTGCTAGAGGAGAGATAGTGGTGAGTGGAAACCCTGGAGATCGCTGGCCAGCCAGTCTCGCTGGTCAGAGAACTGAGAGAGAGACCCTGTCTCAAAGGCAGGATGTGGAGCAATTGAGAAAGACAGTCCATGACGTTGACTTCCATGTACATGTATGCACATAAGTGCTTATGGTTTGGTGTAGGTAAAGTGCCTGCCATGCAAACACTGAACCATCCTTGCATCTCCAAACTTCACTGATTAAAAATATAAAATTCTAATCTCAGCTTCCAAAATCAGCAAATTCGATTAGCCCTGAGCCTCTTAGTTCACAGCACCCTTTGAAGTAGACACGTTGTGGATGGAATAGTCTCATTTTGTCCTCTGACCTGGGCACGGCCACCCTGCTCTGTCAGTTCTACCAGCTCTGCAACTGTGATCTCCCTCGAGGACACACAAAGAAGAATCAAGCACAGGTGGCCCTGTGGTCAGATCACACTGCGAAATCGACACCCAAGGGAGCTTTCCAGTTGGTGTGTGCTGAGAGAACCACAGCCTAGCTGTGGGCTTCAGATCAAAAGAGGACCCTCTTCAGTGTGGTGGGGGTAATGCTTAGCAAAGTGCTGAATAGGGTTCTGTTTCCTGCTGAACTGGAAATACAGATGTCAATGAGTTACAGATAATGAAGGATTTGCCAGGCATCCAGGGAGGCTTGGGAAACCCAAGCCCAGCAAGAGGAGGCTTAAACCTTTCCCTCTCAGAGAGAAATCACCCACGAGAGCCACAGAGGTCAAACACCAAAAACTCATTCATGAAATGAGACAAGAAATACAAGCCAGGACTATGTCCAAGAAATTCTGACACTCCTACCCCCCCCCCTCCCCCCCCCCCCACCCCCCCCCCCCCACCCCCCCACCCCCACCCACCCGCATTTGAGCACATTTCACTAGTTTGCCCAAACGCCCTTCTATTTTGAGTTGGGACACGTCTCTGCTGGAGCTGAGCCCACCTGAGTCTTTCTCCTGTGACTCTTAGGCTGTTTTCTTCAGTGCAGCCACAGATGTGTCCAGCAAGCCCAGGTCTTGCTTTGCTTCACTAGTAAGAGGAAGCAGCGCAGACCCAGCGGCCTCAGTCGGCCCCGCAGGAAGGGATGATTCATTTTCTCCCAGAGTGGATGAGAGCTGCCGGGAGTCTGCTGATGGTGTGTGATCTGGGCTCTTGGCTGTAGCTGCTCCTACTAGAATGACCCCTAGGGCTAGAGTTTCAGTTTCAGCTCAGTCAATCAAATAGTTGAATTGCTGAGGAGGAAAAGCATTCAAGGCTGGTGATTGATGGGCCCTTCCATTAGTTCCCATGGCTTTATTCTTAGATATGGCTTGGAGTAAGAATGTACAAAAATGTGGCCAACCCCAAGTCCCTAAAACAAAGATCCCTGGGCTACTATTTGACTACAGGGGATAGGTAATGTAGGGTAAAAGGGCCATCCAAAGAAACACCCTGACCCTGAAACCAGAGCCAGTGAAAGAAACACACTTTGGCCCTGAAACCAGAGTCAAAGAAATACACTCTGCCCTGACCAACTCAGTACAAAAACCACCCAATCCCTGAGCAGGAAAACCAACCACTCCCTGAGCAGGAAACCAGCCAATCCCTGAGCATGAAATCTAGATAATCTCCGAGTTTGTCCAAACTCAGGGATTGAAATCTGACCAATTCCCACCCTGAAAATCTCCACCCTGAAAAAACTCTGCTCCTAAGAAGCCCAGTGTAAGCCCTGTGCCTGTTCAGTTTGCTGCTGCCTTTTTCTACCCTGGCAGAGGGGGTCACACTCCTGGATTCTTCCCTCCTAATAAATCTCTTGAATGAAGTTTGGGTCAGACGGTCTTTTACCAGAGCAGAGCAGAGCAGAGCAGAGCAGAGCAGAGCAGAGCAGAGCAGAGCAGAGCAGAGCAGAGCAGAGCAGAGCAGAGCAGAGCAGAGCAGAGCAGAGCTGTAACACTTTGGCTGGGGGAACCTTCCCCTATCTCAGCAGAGTTGTTACTTTCTGGGGACCCAGACAGAACTGTAACAACTTCACTGGGGAAACCCTCCCCTGCTGGGTCAGAGTTGTTACATTGGGGACCTTTCCCTGGAGCAGGGCTGTAAACTGCTGCTATGTTTCCGGTGATTTAGTGGTACTCCTTGGCTCCTGACTGCCAGGATCCCTTTCCATCCGGGCTGCAATGCTTATAGGTAATGCTCATCTATTACATTTGTACTTTACACTGTTTTTATTTCTTTATATGTGGTGCATTTATTCACTCAAATCACTCATTTATTGTTTTAGCTAAGCCTAGACTATAAATGCAAATACTGTCCAGTGGCTAAAAGGTTTGGGGGAAAAAACCCAACATAGAAAAGAATTAGGGGAAGAGCTGCAAGCAGGAAAGGTGGCATTGGAACACCAGCCCTTCTCTTCAGGGTTACCTTCCAGGACAATATGCTCCACACTCAAAGTCACGACGCTCAGAAAGAGCACACAGAGCTTTTACTTGCTGCAGATGCCCCCTTGGCTGTTGGCCATGTTTCGAGGGATGTTTTGTTGTTGTTGTTGTTTTTCCTGAAGAACACTTAGATTTCCCATCCCTGTTTCCCTCAGCCCAAGCTACTTGGATGAAGGCAGCTCAGCAGACATTCGGATGGGAAGATCCAATGCAGCGTGAGCTGAGGTTTCAAACAGTGGATGTTAAAAATACCCACAGGAGTAGGAAACTGAGGCAGGGCTCCTGGGCCCTAAAGCCTCGGCTACTGCCCACAACTCTCATTTTCTTCGTAAGAAGTATGAGAAAAGTTCCCTGCTTCCCACCAGTTTAAACTCATCCGATGTGGCTTCTGGCACGTGCTGACACATAGAAATGCTGCTGTGACATTCCCCCTCAAAAGGGAAAGGTAGTGAGACCTAGTCTGCTAGGGAAAGGAGACACAGGTCCTGCCTAGGGCCAAGGTCAAGGAGTAGATAGTGATGTTGGAATGGCACTACTTTGGAATGGTCTCACTGGACATGTAACTAGAAAGGCTTACATTCTGGTTGTAATTGAAAGGATGACCAGAAAGGGGCTGAACTCACTGTCCCTTCTGTAGGACTGCTGGAGCCCCTCCAGGGGACAGCAGGAAACAACTAGAACATCCATCCTAGCCAACCATCTATTCCTAGGATCAAAGACCTTAAAGCAGAGAGATGGGAAGACTATTAGTGCCACAGATCACTGCTAAGGTCAGGGGATCTCTCCTTCTCCTTTCCCCTCCTGACCCCTGTGTGCACCTCAGTGGCACAAAGCACAGGCTTGAACTGATAAATGGAGTCATTCAGCTGAGGTTAAGAAAATATAAGTGGGGTTTGGTTTCTTTGGTTTAACCAGTAGCAGGAGATCGTGAGGTCATACCCAGTCCTGATTTTTGCCTGGCAGCCACCTGGTCAGACATCATGCCCATAGTAGAGTTTTGTGTATATGGGAAGTGAACCAGGACCGTTCTGTTTCCTTCATTCAAGGGCAGAGTGTTAGAACTGCAGCAGAGGCAAGTTGTTTGGCATTTCTTCAGTCTCTGGGTTCTGGCAGGAGCATCACCCCAAGCCCCTCAGGGAGATGCTTCATGTGCTAGGCAGTTGGGACACTCTTCTCCAACAGGGTTCGCCCCCTCAACCTAGGATTCACAAATTTCTGATGGTTGAAATTTGTACCTAAGAATGACTATGTTATATCAAAAAGAACTTTCAGGAGATGGATCCAACCAGACCTCAGTCACAGCTATGGACAATGATTTTATTATGATTCCTGTAAAATGTAATGGATTTCACTTCAAACAGAAACAAATAATCCCCAGTGTATCCATTTTGATGTAAGTTTAACACACTTATCAAAGCAAATCTATTTGTGGTTGCTTTTCATTTTCTGAATGTAAGTTACCTGTTCCCTTCAACTATTATTTTTAAGATTTATTAATTTATTTTTTATGTATATGTATGTGTGTGCCTACATGGGTTTATGTGTGCCATGTCCATGCTATACCTAAGGTGACCAGCAGAGGGTGTTGGATCCTTCAGAACTGGAGTTATGGACAGTTGCTAGCTTCCAGATGTGGCTGCTGGGAACCAAACCCAGGTCCTCTGCAAAAACAATAAATGCTCTTAACCACTGAGCCATCTCTCCAGTGCTTCTGCCCCTGGCCCTGTGCCTTCCCCTGTCCCCACCTACTCTTTCATCTTAGAGAAAAAGCATTGCTGTGTGAAGCTCACAGTTTCCCCTTCTCTGGGAGACCCAAAATTCTTGGGACTTAGTAACCAGGCAAGGACAGTATGTAGGGCGACAGAAAAGGAACAAGATTGACCTGTGGGGAGCCAGTACATCTGTGGGGAACTGGGGCTCTTACACTCTCCTTTCCTGGACAGTTAGTTGCTTCCATCACAGCCACATCGTAGGCTCACATCATAGCCCTAGGTACCCATTCTGTTAAGCTAATGTAGTAAAAATGTCAGGTGTGAGCATAGGAGACCTTTTGAAAGTCTTTTGAGAAGGAAATGTTCTATTTCTTAATCTGTGTGATAGGTGTGTTCATTCTGGGATAATTTAGCAAGTTGCTAAGCTCAGATCTCTTTGTAACGCATTATATGCCAACTAAAAAGCATTAAAAATCAAGGGAGGGAGGCCAGCCTGGGCTACCAAGTGAGTTCCAGGAAAAGGCGCAAAGCTGCACAGAGAAACCCTGTCTTGAAAATATAAATAAATAAATAAATAAATAAATAAATAAATAAATAAATAAAATCAAGGGAGGAGACTTCTGGCTCATATATAAAATTATCTTGTTAGAATCTAACTTGAAATTTATTCTGCGATTTCTTTGGTTTTCTTTCTTGATGAAATGTTTTCTTTTGGGAGAATTACAAGTTCATTGTAGCTGTTAAGAATAATGCACAGCAGTTTCACAATTCTTTACCTAGTTTCCCTTTCGGTAACATCTTGCAAAGCTTTAGAACATCTCATATAGGAATTGGATACAGTTGCCTTGATACAGAGAGGATGCAGTATGCTTCCAAGGCCACAGGAATCCCTCTGGTGGCTCTTGCACGGTCATGCTCTCTTTTTCTCTCTCTTTACTCCCAGGTCACATGCACTGTTTGCATAATAACCATTTCAGTGCTGGGTCACATAACATGCACACTTTAAAATCAGCTTTCCCCTTCTATGTAATTTTCTGGAGATGCATCTAGGCTGTTTTATGTATCAAGAGCCTGCTTTATAATTACTGAGTAGTGTTTCTCACTATGGCTATACGTCAGTTTAAATAACCAGAAACTCACTGAAGGATATGTGAACTGCCTTTAGTTTGTAACAGTGAATATGAAAACCACTTTCAATGTCAGTGTACAGGATTTTGTGTGAATATAAGTTCTGATTTCTCCAGAGTAAATGCCCAAGAACTCTTGCTAGATCATATGGTGGACATGTGTTGATGTGTTTAAGGACTTGCTGAACTTCTGTTCTAGAGTGGATGGGACATTTTTGCACTCCCACAGTTGAGTGTTAGTGAGCCAGGTGCTTTGTTTTCTTTGCTTGGGCACAGCATTTGGTTGTGTCACATTTTCTCTTTTCACCACCCTGGGAGGTGTGCAGAGATTGTTCCTTGTGTCCAGGCATGCATGCTTGTAAGCAGTCAGTGAGGCATTTTGTCTGTGGCTGCTTGATAATCTCCATCCATTAAGCCTCATGTCTACATCCTGTCAGTGTTGACCTTTGCTAGTCATCTTCCTTTTAGCCTGACATCTTCCTGGTTCTGGGTGTGATGAGGGACTTTTGACTGAAACCCGAATGTCGGAGGCTTTATAATAATTGCAAAAGAGGCCAGACCTGCTTCCGCTTCTTTAGCTGGCTTCCTCTAGCACTGTGGGGTAAACATGGGGGGGGTGGCGTGTCTCACCTTATCACCATGTGATAGGGATAAAAATTCCAAGTTCTCTACTCAGTCTCTGCCGAGAGATGTTCTTAACTGGCAACTCAACACAGCCTAGAGCAGGTTCTCTGCCTTCCTAAGGCGGTGACCCTTACATACAGTTCCCATGTTGTGGTGACTCCCAACTATAAAATTATTTTTGATGCTACTTCATAACTGTAAGTTTGCGACTGTTATGAATCATGATGTTAAAATATCTGGTTATCTGATATGTGACCCCTATGAAAGGGTAGTTTGACCCTCCCCCCAAAGGGGTCATGACCTGCCTTTTGAGAACTGCTGGTTTAGAGTCACCTGAGAAGGTGGTCTCGACTGAAGGCCACCTCAGATTAAGTTGACATGGGGAATTATCTCATTATTGATGCAGGAGGGCCTGTCCCACTGTGGTTGGCACCATCCCCTGGGTTGGATAAGTAAACCAGCAAGAGCATCAGCGAGCGAGCGAGCCAACAAGCAGTATCCCTCCAGTTTCTGCTTCAAGTGCCTACTTCCATTCCCACCCTAACTTCCCTCAATAAAGGACTGTGACCTGGAAGTGTCATCTAAATAAACCCTTTCCTGCTGCTGTTGGTTGCTTTAGTCAGGATGTTTAATCACAGCAACAGAGAGGAAACTTGATAGAAGGTACTATCCTCTTGTTATTTCTAGGGAGTGTGGGGTATTCATCTAGGCCTCACTGATTCCTCCCTGGATTGGGGAGACAGAAATGCCTCATCACTTTGTCTATGTGGCCTTGCCACTTTCATGTTAATGCTAAGTTCTGACAGCACCCTATGTGGGAGAGGAAAGGGCCAGTCCACTACCAGGAGTGGAAGGTCTGACTCCCCATGAGATCTCACTACAACCTGGTGGGATAGAAGACTATCCATGTGGCCCATTGAGCTATTGGGGGTGTAGACACAGCCTTCTCTGTGTGGTTTAGATGAACTAGAACAATCATATGGCAAAACTCTGTGTGGTGAGGCTGCCTTAGTTCTTTGGCTAGAGACAGCAGGCTTTTGCTGGGGTATTTGTCAGCATCTGTTGGCATCCCTAGCTTCTTCAGCTACAATGTGGATGTGTGAGTCAGAAGGAAAACTGGGGAAATTACCACTGTCACCAAGAGCCCACAGTCCCTAGACGGCCTGTTTCTGTCTTCTCTTGGTTTGTTTTGCTGTAATATCTAGAGTGTCTATTGTACTTAGGGTGAAGTAGGGACTCTGTCTTCTCAGAATTGGTGACTTTTGAACAAAAGAGAAGTAGGGTCAGACAGGGTGGGTTTGGCTAGAGAAGCACAGTACCACTGAGCCACAGCTGGAGTCCAGTTGGGGTGCTTTCTAAAGAACTTGCTGAGTTCCTCAGACCCTAGGTCAGTTGACTCTGTGAGGCCCATTTTACCTGAGCCATTTCTGGTCCCTTGGCCTCATGCTAAAGAGTCCCTGCTCTTTCACCTTGTGACCTTATTGCCCTTTATCTGATCGAGAGGATCCCATCCAGTCATAGCCAAGCGAGGGAGATTCCTCTGGGAAAGGCTGTCCTGTTATGGTAAAATGAAGAAAAGAAAAAGGGTTGCATTTTCCACTTAAAAATTATATTGTGGGGCCAGCAAGCAGACTCGATGGGCTAAGGCACTCGCCACCAAGCCTGATGACCTGCGTTCAATCCCTTGGGGTCCACACATTGGAAGGAGAAAGCACACTACCAAACTAGCAAAAATTATTCACTGACCCTCACATGTATGATATGGCATGTTACAACACACACACACACACACACACACACACACACACACACACACAAATACATAAATGTAAAAAAAAATTATTATGGTCTTCCTACTTTCTAGGTATCAAAAGGTACACTCTATACCTAGAGATACTAGATGCTATTTTTTAAAAATCTTTTTACAAAAACAAGTTTGCCATCCCATACTGTTTCCCCTAAAGCTGCTTTTGTCTTTCTTTTAACTTAAAATTTTTAATCAAAAATTAAAATTTGAAAAAAATGGGGCTTATTTTGCATACACCTAAATGTGTGAATTTCGGAATGCTTTGGTGAGTTTTGGCAGAAGGCAGACTGTCCAACACAGACTTCAGTCCCAGTGGAGAATGTGTCCATTTCTGGAGAAGTCTCTAGCAGCCACTTTTCCGTCCTTGCCCACCCCGTCCCCTGCAGTTTGCTCTGTAACTCAGTCCACCTGCTGCAGAGCTTCGCCAGAATGGAGGCCACAGACTGCTCGGCATATGTCTGCGATTCATTAGTCCATTCCTCCATCATTCCCTGGGTAGCGTTTCTTTATGTAGATTCTCTGGCCTCTCCCTGCCTCATCTCCCTCCCCAAAGCTATTTGCTATTAAGTCCCAGCTGTGTCATGGCCTCCAGCAACCGGCCTTCACCTCTAGCTGACCTCAGGCTCGAGTGTTCACAGAGTGTGCAAGTCTCATTGTCCCTGTGTATTACCAGACATGCTTCCTAATCAATACATTCTCACTGTGTTAATACTCATTTCTCAGACATCTGATGATACTGAGCATCCTTTTAAGTGCTTAGTGGTCATTTATATGTCAATGTTTATCCTATTTGGTCCTCTGCCCTCTTAAAAACTATATAATGCTATGTGGTAGGAATTTGCTAGACACGGTAAACACAAAAACTTTTAATTTTCCCATCCTGTGGCCTAGTCACTTTCTCAATGGTATCTTTTGATAAGCATCAGGCTTTAGGTTTGGTGGGATATAAGTTGTCAGTTTTTAATTTCTTCCTAGTGCCCTTGTGCCTTTTCTGAAACCTTTTTGCCTAACTGAAGGCTGTAGAGATATGTACTTACGCTTTCCTAGAAACTGAATGACATTTGCTTTTTCAATGATGTCTACTTCCTATCTCAAATTAATTTCTGAGTATACGATGATGTAGAGGTAGGTTAATTTTCATAAAGTTATCCAAGGGTCTAGTCACTACTTGTTAATAAACCTTCCCTTTTCCATAGGAGTATTTTGGCTTCTATGGGGAGAATCAATTAAGCATATAATAATGGGGTTGTTTGGGGGCTTCATATTCTACTCCATTCATTGATTTTTCTATTATTTTAATAATTTTGTCTTTGTTGTTATAATCAATCTTATATTGGCTGAATATTGCAAACCTCCTGTATATTGTATTCCTTTACAAAATTGTTTTGGATATCCTATGGTTTTTAAATTTCTCTGTACATTTTATAATTGCCTGTACATCTCCTGCTTGTATTTACATTGACTCTAACTCAGTTTGGAAAGAACTGATACTCCAACAATCTGTGGACATGGTGTGTTGCTCCGTTCAGTCATTTGGCTCCAGGAGATCTTTTTAAATTAGTAATAGAATTCTTGAACGTACTTCATTACATTCAGCCTTAATTTGTATGTTCTTAAAGCTATTAAATGGTATATTTTCATTGTACCTATCTCAATTACATGTCCTAGATATAGTGTATACACAATTATTCTTTTGAATTTGCTTGTATACCTAAGCCTACTAAGCCCATATCCTACTTATAGCTCTTCTAAGTATTCAACTTTGGAGTATGCACTTATCAATATTATCAAGAAGGTATGTGTCCTAAAAGTTTTATCTTCATGGACACAAGAGATTTTTAATAATAACTTGCAAGGGCTACAGATTCTGTTAGGATGTGAAAGAAGTTGGGAGACCTTCACTCGAAAGACGCAGAAGCTGGACAAAGTAAAGCCATGCTGTGGAACAGCACTATGTCTACAGAAGAGTGATGAAGGAATTTCATAGAAAAATGGGGTCTTTGGGGATAAACCAAAAGCACTGGATGCTTCCAACATGGGGCGAGCAGTTGTCTAGAAAGCAGGCAGGCAGCAGTGTGGGCTTATCAGGTGGGAGAGACGCTGAAGTATGAGCCAAAATAGCTAGAACTGGGAAACGTGAAGCACGGTAACAGATACTGCTCCAGCAGCTCTGTCCTATTGAATATTACACTGGCAAGGACGCAAGGCACAGGGATGGTCTGAGGGACTTGCAAATCCTATCGCATTCTAGTGGAGAGACTCAGGCACCCATAGATTTTGGTATCTGCAAGAAGGTATCCTGGTCTCAGAAACACTCCCTGGAGATACCCAAAGGATGGCTGTGTTTACTTCTGGCAGTTTGTGAGGCTTCTGCCCTTGAAGAAATTTTCTTATGACTGAGAATCACTCCCTTTTGGTTATGCACTTATCAGGCTAAACCATCAGTTGATTAAAATACCATATTCTTTGGTATTAAAAGGTGTGAAACTAATGCTGCAGCTCTATGATAACCACCTAATTGAATATTCTTTCTCGTTTTGTGTAAATGCCTCTGTCTGTTAAAAAATGCTACCAAGCGCAGCCCTGTGGTTGCTTTAATTCCTTTGCCAATACTTTCATATGGTTTCCTGTATTCGGAAGAGAAAGCGGTGTGCACTTGCCTTCTTTAGAAACTGGTCCTCTTATGAATCAGCAGCAGTGTGAATCAATGTCAGACACTTTATTAAGTGGTTGAAGTTGATGCCCCTGTGTCAGCACTCCTAGGAACGGTGAGTAAGCATTCTTAGTAGGGGAAATGCCGGAGCAGAAAGAAATCATATTCATTTGCCAACTGAAGAATCTAGAGAATTTGTGATAATAATCATGGAAGGGCT
Source organism: Onychomys torridus (assembly GCF_903995425.1). Classification (NCBI taxonomy): domain Eukaryota; kingdom Metazoa; phylum Chordata; class Mammalia; order Rodentia; family Cricetidae; genus Onychomys; species Onychomys torridus. Next base: position 102,452,072 of record NC_050446.1, read on the forward strand.
AGGGATGTAGTTCAGGGGTGGAGTGCTTGCATGATATATATGAGATCCTGGGTTCAAGCCTGTGGATCACAAATCATCATCATCACCATCATTTTTCTGTCTTCATGTGTATGTGGCATGCATGTTTTTACATGCGTATGAGCACACATGTGTGTTCACGTATGTGTATATGTGCATGCATGTGGAGGCCCGAGATTGATATCAAGTGTCATCCTTAATTGATCCTTTCCCACCTTATTCATTGAGGCAAGGTCTCTCAATAAAACCCAGAGTTTGATGATATAGCTAGTCTTGCTAGCTAGCTTACTCTGAAGATTCTGTTTTTGCCTTCTAAGGCTGAAATTACAGATGGAACTCATGACCAACAGTCATTTACATGGCCCTGGGAATCTGAATTCCAGTCCTCAAACTTGGTCAGCATGTACTTGAACCTCTGAGCCATCCCCCTCAGCCTAGTAATAATGATGTTTTATATGCTCAATCTGTGCGAGAGTCATGTGACACTTCTTAGTGATAAGAAACATACTTGGTTTAGAATGGTAATGCTGAGCTTCAAAGTCTCCATTCTTTAAGTGAAATGGGCATTTCTAGGAATTCTTAGCAAATAGTTAATGTTGAATGTTGTGTTACTTAGTTGAAAAACACTGCAATAGGAAGAGCTTTTTTGTTTGTTTGTTTGTTTGTTTGTTTTTCAAGAAGGGTTTCTCTGTGTAATTTTGGTGCCTGTCCTGGATCTCACTCTGTAGACCAGGCTGGCCTCAAACTCACAAAGATCCACCTGGCTCTGCCTCCCGAGTGCTGGGATTAAAGACATGTGTCACCACCACCCAGCTAGGAAGAGCATTTTGAAGGTCTGTCTGTCTCTCTCTCCTTGAACTCTCTACTCCGCTTGAATGTAGAGATATTGCTGCTGTTGGGTGGGTTAGAAGGTGGTCTCTTCAAATGTAACTTTCCCAATTACACAAAACACAGTCAGCCAGAATTTAAATGGCTACAGAGAGTGTTCAGCTGGAATCCTGACTGATCTGACCCACAGAAGTCTGTTTTGGGCTACTGGATCTTAACTATAGAAGACACCATGAGATAGCATGTGTTCTTGAAATTGGGGGTTTGAGAAAGTGAAGGCCTGATCCTGCCAAGAGCTATGAACCTGTGGTCAGTAAAGACAGGAGAAGAGCCCTGTCTCTGCATGGGTGGGTAAATGGGTAAGAGAATCTCAGAGTCAGGTGAAAGATTTGCATGAGCATATTGGACATGTCGACCTTTGTGTTGACTACCAATGAGATGGTGGCTGAGAGGGCATGTTATCTGTGGAAGGACTTACTCTCTAGCTACCCCATGAGATGGTGTTTGCCTTTATAAAGGCTAAGCATCTTGAATTACTTTTCTCACATCTGTGACCTAATACTTGGCAGGAGACGATTCAAAGGAGGAAGGATTTAGATAGGCTCACAGCTGGAGGGAATAGCCCATCATTGCAGGGAAGACACAGCAGCAAGGGCTGCTCACATCTTAGTGGATGGGGGAACTGGTGCTCAGCTAGCTTTCTCCTTCTTTCATTCAGGCAGGACCCCAGCCAATGGGGTGGTTCAGCCTGCATTCTAAGTAGTTCTCCTGGCTCAGAGCAATCCTCTCCTTAAAAGCCATCAGAACTCCCCTGCCACACACACAAAGTGAGTTTCATGAATGTTCTAGATGTTTACTAATCCAATAAAATTGACAATCAAAATTGGCCATGGTAAAAATCTTAAAGGGGTGTAAATGGGTGGGGAATGAGCCAGAGCAAGGCCTCTGGGTGTTCAGTGAAAATGCCACTTATAAGTCACAACAGGAGCAAAGATATTGATAGCCACAAATCATACAGAAGCCAGCCTAGCTAGTGCACACCTTTAATCCCAGCACTCAAGAGGCAGAATCAGGTAGATATCTTGAGTTTGAGGTCAGGTTGGCCTACAAAGTGAGTTCCAGGCCAGCCAAGGTTATATAGTAAAATGGTCTCAAAAACAAAACAGAAGTAATACTGAAACCTCATTTCACCAGCAGCTTGAATTTTATCCCCATCACATCTTTAGATAAAACAAATTTTCTCAATTATTTGAAGATTTCCATTCATTTTTGTGTGTGTACTTGTGTGTGTGTGCATGGGTTTACATGCTCATGTGTGTGCAAGTTTGGTAGCTAAAGTGTCTTCCTCGGTAGCTCTCCTCCTCTTTCTCTGTTTTAGAGACAGGTTTCTCACCCAACTTGGAGCTCACTGAGTGGGCCAGACTGTCTAGCCAGCAAGCCCCAGGAGCACCAGCAGTGCTGGCATGGCAGATGCATGTTGTACCAGTTTCGTCTCTTGTTTAATAGCATAGGTGAGGGTCCTCACATGTGTGTGGGAAGGACTATAAAAACCAAACCATCTCTCCAGCCCTGGTGATACTCTTGCTTTTTAAAAAAGATTCATTTATTTTTTTATGTATGTGTATGTATGTTTCTGTGTCTGTGTGTATACACACACATAGATCCCATGAAGTTGAAGTTACAAGCACTTATAACCTATTATAACTTATATGTGGATTCTGAGAACTGAACTCAGGTACTCTTCACTCCCAGGCCATCCCCAGCCCCAATTCCTCTTCTTTTTTGTTTTCTCTCCCAATATCCAAGTTCATCTCCAACTGATTCCTTTTGAAAATGGAGCATACTTGATATAGCAAGTTTATTTGCTCTGCATGTCTAGACATCAACAGCGATTCATTCCAGTTCTGTGAGGCTACAGCCTTAAATGTGGTCATTTCTAAGGTTACAGTCAAGAGGGCGCAACAGTGTGGAGAGAGACAAGGTGGCCCTTCGACAGCATCAGCAGTGGGTTCTGGCTGTTGGTCAAGACTCCTTGGTCCTTCTTCATTAGGTTTCCATCCTCCAGCAGGTGATACTGGAAAGTGAGTGGTATCATACTCACAGGAAAGCAAGAACAGGACTGCAAAGCCTCTTTAAGGCCTAGGCTGTGGAATTCCCTTTCTCCACATTCTACTGGCTAAGTGAGTCATATACCCTCTCACATTCATGGAATGGGTATAAAGACTCTAGCAGAGTGTCCAAGCAGGAAACTGATCAGCTACTCATCTCTCCATGCATTTCATAGGTTTCCCCAAAAGCATCTGGAGCTGGAAGCAGAGGCAAGACACAGAAGCAGGAAAATCTTTATGTGCAGAGTGCAGACCGTGGTGTGGTGCCACACCCTGCAAACTCCTATATTGTCAGGGCCTTGCTGAGTGGAAATCAGAGAGCTTAGAGGGTGGGAAGCTTAGAGATTGCCAGTGCTAGGCTGCCCTATCCTAATTGGATATGGCAGTGCAGGGAGAGTCAAACAGGAGAGAAGTAAGAAACTCAAACAGGTGGGTATAGAGAGCCAAACAAGACAGGAATCCCTCCTTCCAGGTTACATAGTAATATAGCCACAGTCTTGATCCTCATGTTTCTGCTTGCTTTCTTATTTGCTGTTTTTTTATCTTATGTGTCTCTGTGTATGTCTGCTAGTCTGTATGTGTACCACATGCACACATGCATGCATACACACATACATACAAAGTACCTTCAGAGGCCAAAAAAGGGCATCAGATCCCATGGAACTGGAGTTACAGGCAGTTGTGAGCCACTTGACCTGGGTGCTGGGAACCAAACCTGGGCCCTCTGTTGCAGGACATTAGTTTACACTGTGTGAAAGGCATCTCTGATTGGTTTAATAAAGAGCTGAATGGCCAATAACTTGGCAGGAGAGGATAGGAGGGACTTCTGGAGAGATGGGAACTCTGGGAGGAATCTGAGGCCTGGGGAATTTGCCAGCGAGACATGGGGAAGTTAAATGTACAGTACGGGGAGAGGTAACAAGCCATGTGGCAGAATGTAGGTTAATATAAATGGGTTAGGTTATGGGTTATTAGGAACGAGCCTCAGCTAAAGCCAAGTTTTCATAATTAATAAGAAATCTCCGTGTCATCATTTGGGGGCTGGCAGTCCAAAGAAAATCTAGTAACAGTTCTCTGAAAGAGCATCAAGGGCCTGTAGCCCCTGAGCCATCTCTCTAGACCCTACTCAAGTACTTTTTTTTTCAGTAAGGATTGTGTTTTTATTTTATTTTAAGATTTATTTTTATTTTATGTGTATGAGTGTTTGCTTACATGTATGTATATGCACCATGTGTGTCCCTGGAAGGCCAAAAGAGAGCACTAGATCCCCTGGAACTGGAGTTACAGACAACTGTCAGTCACCATGTGGGTGCTGGTAACTGATCCAAGGTTCTCTGCAAGAGTAGCAAGTGTGCTTAACCACTGAGCTGTATCTCCAGCCCTTAGGTTTCATTTTTTGAAGTCTCTGAAACTTTGCAATAGCTTCCTGATGCAAGAGGTTATGATTGTCTTCAGGGTGCAGTGTGCACATGAGCTTTTCAAGTCCATTATGGTACCCAACACAGGACAGGACTACAGTTCAAATATCGTAAGTGAAAGGGGGTAATGATTATGATCTTACTAACAGGCAAAGCTGGACGGAAGTAGGGTGTATGACGAGAGTCCTGGCCCATCCGTCCCTCCATACAATCAAGGTTCTGTGGCAGGAAGGATGAAGAAAGTGAAAGGAGGGGTGTTTTAGACTACTCCAGAACTTGAGATTTAGAAACTATCTTGCCAGTCAATGTTTGGTGTTTGTAGGCAGTCAGATGTTCTTTTCCAGTGTCTGATGGGGTCATTACTGGAGAATTGTGAGTACAGAAATACTCTTCCTCACCAGCCATTTGGTGAGTCCTTCTTCTTCTTCTTTCTTCTTCTTCTTTCTTTCTTTCTTTCTTTCTTTCTTTCTTTCTTTCTTTCTTCTTCTTCTTCTTCTTCTTCTTCTTCTTCTTCTTCTTCTTCTTCTTCTTCTTCTTCTCCTCCTCCTCCTCCTCCTCCTTCTTCTTCTTCTTCTTATTGTTATTATTACTATTATTATTATTTATTTCTCCTCCTCCTCCTCTTCCTCTTCCTCCTCTCTTCTCCTCCTCCTCTTCATAGCAAATAGAAACCACTTTCTGTAATTTCTACCTCTGACCTTTAAGTCTATAGTTAGCACTAGACAAATCAAACCCACAGTGTTCTCTCATAAGCCTTCTTTCAAGGCGAGTTTCCCCCATTGGCGATTACATGACAAGAGCTGCCGAGCTGCCTTAATGAAACCCAAAGGGAACAATATCTTGAATGACAACATGTGGCAAGTTCAGGGGCTATGTGTACCATCATGGTTTTGAAATGTGTGGTTACAGACATCAAAAGTTGACAGATTAGTTGGGGATTTGTCAAGAGTGTTAATTGCAGACTTGGAAATCCTGGTCAGTTACAGTCTGTCTTGTCGCATCTTGCAAATGTGATTGAAGTCTTTTCAGGACGTATTTGATGGTGCCCACCCCATGGTAGAAGTCATTGGTGCAGTGGGACACATGTTTAAGGAAGAAGCCCTTGAATGTGTCTCCCCTCCACACTTCTGTCCGCCTCCCTCTTTCATTTGGGCAGTCACTATAGTTTCTGAACACCTGAAATGATTTTTTTGAGGTGGGGGGTGTTGCAGGGAAAAAAAGTCTTAAAATATGGCAGCACACAAAGATAAAGATGGGGCCCATAAGAATGGTTTTTAAAACCGTAAGAACAAGCCGTGAAGCCTGAAGGTTGTTGGGATTTAGTCAGTCAAAGAAATGTATAGCTAGCTAGCTTTATGAAGACTTGAAAAAAAATGTTAGTGACAGTATGTAGCTGCTTTGGGAAAAGAAAAACAGGCCTCTGCCCTTGTTCAGACAGAAAAAAAAAATCCTTTTTTTTTTTTGCCTGCCGTGTGTGTGTGTGTGTGTGTGTGTGTGTGTGTGTACACACGCACGCGCTGGCACTTAAATCATGAAAAGTGAAATAGAAACACAGCCAGCCAGTGCAACTTCTCCAAAGCTCTGGCCTGCCACAGCCCGCACCGCCCCCCCCCCCCCCCCCCCATCTTCTGGGAAGTCTATCCGGATGTACCTACACTGGCTAGCAGAGTGCAGGCGACCGCTCGTCCTTTTTGCACAGTTGGAGAGCGCGGGAAGTGATCAGCGCCTAGTTTTGGCTTCCTTGGTGGTCCACTCGAGGGGACCAGGAGGTCCAGTCTCGGGGACCCTCGCTTGCTGCCTTTCAGGCTTTGTTGGCACCTTTCTGGCCAGATGGGTCAGGTCTTTTCTGCCCCTCATCTTTTCAGAGGCTCTTATTGTCAGTTGCCTCTGCGCGCCAGAGGGTGGCACTCCAGAGGTGAAGAAGGGCAGGAAGAAGAAAAGGGAGCGGAGTGGAGGCAGCGTTCAAAAACCCCAGTCTCTAGTTACCAGGATAGTCTTGGGAAAGAGTCCCTATCCTTAAACCCTTAGCGGAAAAACCTAGATTTCAGCCGGACCTGAGGGTAGAGACTTAGAAATTTTAAAGAAGACACAGGTTGTTTAGAAACAATAACTTCCTGCGTTGTGGGGAATTTCTGCCCTTCTGAGTGACTGGGGGCGGATGGAAAGTCCTCCGTGAGCGCGCCCACATCTGAGCTGTCCCTTTGTGTCGTGTTTTGCAGTTTCTGGATTTGTGCGAGTCCGTGAAGGATGACGCCCTGAAGGTGACCTCTGCTTTCAACATTCCACACACCATCCTCCATGCACCAATCGCCGGAGTCCCCAACCCCCGGGCTGCCTGGGCCTTCTACCAGGCGCCAAAGCCAACGCCGGTGCGGGAAGGAGCTCGCTCCCAGCCGTCCAAGCTGTGAGCCCGGCTATTGCCGGCACGTGGAGAAATGTAGTGTCCGGTCCGCAGCCTGCCATGGAGTTCTCTTCAAATAGTTCCCAGAGCTGGAGCAGAGGCCGAAGTGGCAGGTGCAGGACCTTGGGGTTTTGGTCACGCAGAGGGGGAGATCTGGCTAAGGCTGGAAGGTTCAGGACAGGTTGTCGGAGAGGAGACTAGGTGGATACCCGGAGAGTACTATAATTTATCCTGGTCTGGTAACCTCTCCTGGCTCTTGCCTTGACCTCTTCCAGCTGCGGCACTAGATCCCCAGACAATCGGGTGGTCTTGCCCAGAGCCTGGTGCCACCAAAGATCTCTGCTGTCATCGGTGACTCAGATTCCCAGTGACTTCGAAAAACTCTGATGCTGGGTGAAAAAAAAAAATCAAAACATGAAAATCAAACACCCTCAGGCAAAAGGGTGGGAGGAAAGCTCCACCCACTCCAAACGCGGGCAAAAGTTCAGCAAGGGATGATTAGTGAATCAGACTTGCTCCAACTCTGCTAGAAAACCCGCTGGCGAGAGAGGGGAGCATGACCCTGGAGTCAAGCTGGTCCCACCAGGTAGGCGATCTCCGGACCGCAGGGCGACGCGCGCGCGCCAAACGTTCCACTGCGCTAAACTGTAGTCCGCCCTTAAAAAAAAAAAAAAAAAAGCGTAGATGCAAAGTTTAATAAATTAAGCGATAGAAAAGTGCTCCCGCGGCTTGGAGGGTAGGGGAGATGGGCCTGGGGAATAGCTACAATAAACTGGTTTTGGAATTTGCAGAGACTACACAGGCGGAAATGAATTTCTTATTTATGTCCTGACGTTTGGCGTTGTCCAGTTTCATTCTCAAATCTAGCCGTCGTCTTGCTTTCCTCTCTCCACATCCCGTTGCCAGCCTCGGGAAGGCACGGGTGACCCACTGGCCTTCCCACGTTGTTCTTCTCTGCTGTCAGATTGATCCCAGGAGTTCTGAGGCTGCAAGGGCCGGGGTGGGGGGGTGTGGGGGGTGTGGGGGGGGGGGGCCCGTGGCCACCTGTCGTGAGGCACTTGGTGGAAGCTCTAAACTGCCTTGATCGCTGGTGATGCAAGAGCCTCCACTTCCAGACCGGCTTCCTAATGAAGCCCTAAATAAGAGCACCATAGCCCAGCCCGTTGCTTTCCCCAGGGCCTGAATGTTTTCTTTTAGCCTGCCCAGAGTTGCAAAATCGGAAGACTCCGGGCAGCCTGCTCCTACAAAGAAACAGTGGCGATGAGATTTTTTTTCCTTGTGTAGTTCTTTTCTAGTCGGGTTCTGAGGTGCCTGGCTCCCGGCTGAGAGCGCGGAGCAGGCCGACTTGATAGTGGCTGCGGGCTTTCCGAGCAGCAGCAGACCGGGTTGCGTGGGTGGGATGCCGAGTGGCCAAGGCACAGCACTAGCTCGCAGCCTTGCTCAGCAGGATAGACCTGGATCTGCCGCCTACTTGGCTGCATCCACACCAATGCCCTGTGCGCTCTTGTAGCGAACACCCCTCACCCACAGAAGGGACACGGCTTTGCCATGAGCGCCCCCCCTCCCCCGCTCCTCTGAGAACCAGTGGCTTCTTTGATCTCCCTCAGGATTCATCTGAGAACCAAGACTTTAACCTAGGGCTGTGCTGTGTCACGCTGACGTTAGAACCGCTTATAAACACCGAAATGACCAAGGTGGTCCGACATCGGGACGACAGGTCGAGTCACTTGCTCTCGAAAAGTCACTTCCTTCTCTCTGCCAGCCTGGATGCGGGCTGGGTAGCCCTTAAATCGAGTTTCCTTAATCTTCACACGTAGGATACCGGATGCTCCATTTCCAGACCAACTTCGTCGGCCGCCGCGGTGAGAGAGAGAAGGGGTGGGGTGTGTTACACCATTGACTTGAGACTTCGATGCAGGGGGGGACGACACGAAGGCCTCAGGAGATTTTTCGACCCCCTTATGGCTTTCCCAGCGCGACCTAAACTCCGCTGCTCCGCGGGCGCCAGCTTCAGCCGGCTAATGAACAGACAGTTCCTGGCGGTACTCTGTGAACCCAATAAATTTCGAGACTCCCAACAGAACGCACGGCACAGCCGTCTTTCCTCGGTAGCCCGCCCCCCCATTTTTCCTTATAATTACTCTTTTTTAGTTACTTTCTCATTCCCCTATTTTATTTGCTCGCCGTGCGCGCCCATTGCGACCCGAAGCTGAGCTGTAGACCTAAGATCTTCCCTTGCTGTTTTCTCAGCTGTCCTTCCCACCATCACCTCTGCCTCTTAAGTAGCTGGGCATTGGGGGAAATACAACAACAAAACACACACACACACACACACACACACACACGCACACGCACACGCACACACACGCACGCACACACACGCACACACATGCACACACACACACACACACACACACACACACACCAAGGTAGATCCTAAATAGCGACAGAAGGCAGTGGAGTTAAAGAGTCCCGCGTGAGGCACAGCCAAGGAGGGGTAAATATCTTGCTGATCTGGGTTCCCTGGAGGCTATGAATTCTTGGAGATGACAGTCAAAGGCCACTGCACCAACCCATGGCTTGGGGCTCAGAAGCTCCGCAAAGCAAGGGCGCAGGGACGCCTCCTGAGACTTCCCACTGATGCCCGCGGCCAGGCTGGACACCGAGCAGTGTGCCCTGAGCGCCCCCTAAGTTCCGCTCTGCGAGGTGGCCGCTACAGGCGGACAGGGAGGGGCAGAAAGGGGCGGGTACATTCAGGGTGGAGGATGGGCTTGCATGCAGCTGCCCGCGGGCCAAGTCACTAGGGTAAACACGCTAGGGTAGGCGGAGCGCGCGCGCTGCAGGCAAGCTGCGGGGTTACCCTCGCCAGTACCTGTCGCAGCCTGCACGCGCCAGCGGCCTAAGGGCCGTGGGGTGGGGGTGGGGCTTGCTTTCCGGTTCGGTGAGGGCCGGACCGAGCGGGGGCGGAGCCCGCGGTGATTGGGCACGGGAGCTGGGCCCAGTAAGAGCCGAGTCGCTGGGCCAAGGCTGGTTTCACTTCGCTCCCCGCAGGCACTGGGTCACCAGCTGTTTGGAGCTCTGCGGTCCTTGCCGCCTTCGCCGTCACCGGATTCCTGCAGCCGCTCTGCGAACTGTGCCCCACTTGCATCTGCACCACCTCTGCTGCTCCCCGCCGCCACCTCCTCGGCGCCCTTCCCCGGCCCTCGTCCCCCCAATGTCTGACTCTGATTCTCGGACTGAGAAACGCAAGGTAAACACTCCGCGATTCGCGATTCGCGATTCCCGGGGGCGCCCGCCGGGGACCGATGGCAGACAGGCGCCGCAGGCGCAGAGCGGCTTCATCTGTCTCTGGTGTCGCACGTGCGGGTGGAGGCGCTGGTTTGTCCCGCTTGGCGCGCGGCTGCAGGAGGCGATTGCCGCGAGTCCCGCCGAGGTCCCTGCCTGGCAGGGCACTTCTGGGAAAGGGTCGTAGGCACAGAAGCTGCGAACACTGAGCCGAAGTCTAGCTTGGGCCGGGATGCCGCACCAAGGGCTGGTGAGGCATCCCTCGCGGGCCGGGAGGGCGCATAGTCTCGGCTTGGAGCCGAGGACCCGTTCCGTGGTGCCCGGCAGTACGTCCAGCCGGGAAGCGTCGCCGCGAGCCAGGCGGCCCAGGAGAAGTAGCCGCGCGTTAGCCGCGGGCCGATAGACTTGGCTCTTCGCTGTCGCGGCTTCATTGCGGAGGTTTGAGTATTAAAATCAAACGCGCCCAGACTTGGCTTGTATTCATTCAAGCCACGGTTTGGCCACAGTGGCCGATTTCGCTTTCCCGGATGTCCCTGGCGGCCCTGTCCAGTTTGCGAGCGTCCTATGGACGCTGAGGGCCACGGTATCTATAGGACCTGAAAGACCCCATAGGCCTCCCAGGACCACTTAGGCCACGCGTGTTCCGAGCCCCGGCTGCTCTATGGAGCCGGATCGCACCGGGACCCAGTCGCACAGGCTGGTGGCTTGGTGAGCTCCTGGGCCTCTCGCCTCCAGGCAGGCGCTGCTTTTGGAGGGCTAACTGGACGCTGGGGGCGGGGGTTTGGATGTACAAGCCAAGACCCGAGGTGGTCGTTCATATTGGATGCGTGTCGGTGGCACATGGGGCATAACAGGTGAAGTTGCAGAGAAGTTCGGCTCCGGACTGCGGAGGGTCTTTGCCTCGAGCGGCCAGGAGTGGGATCGTGGCCCGGTGGATCCTAGGAGGGCGCGGGTCCCGCTTTGTCTCTAGTGTCCCGCTGCCCAGGCGGCGGGAACTCCCGCAGGGTGCGCGGCGACCCGGCCGGGCCCAGGGGCGGGGCGGGGCGCGGAGCGAAACAGCCCGGCCCCCTAAGTTCCAGCCAGAGTTGCGGCGGCCGGCACAGCCCGAGCGGCGCTGGGCGGCGAGTTTGTCAACAATCGCCTCGCCTTCGGCTGCCTGACCCGTAGGCGCCGCCCTCGCCGCCTCTGCCCATTGGCTACAATGGGGAGCCACCGCGCGCGGGCCAATGGGGAGCACTGGCAGCCGGCGCCAGCGGCGCAGGGCTGGCGGTACCAGCTCGGCGGCGGGAGCTGCGCGCGAGGGGCGGAGCGGGAGGAGGCGGAGGATGATCCCGGCGGCGGCCGGTGCAGCGCGGGCCACAGGCGCGGCGCGCGAAACATTGGGCTCCCCGGCGGAGCGAGGCGGCGGGCGGACGGACAGGCGCGGGACTCTGGAGCCCAGGGCCCGGCTTTGTTTTCCTTGCCTCCTCGGCGGCGACGCTCTGGGGTCGTCCGATCGGCGCAGGACACCGCGCTCGGAAGGGAAGGGGAGGACGTGAGTCTCGTCGTCTTGGTGGCCGGGGAGGGAAAGAGTCTCCGGGGTGGAAGCAGCCGCGCGCCGGGTATTGCCGAGCGCGCTCAGTTAAGTGTGGAGCTTGCAAAAGGGATGGCTTTGAGGCCCCCATTTGGAAGTGTACATATTCGGGCAAGGTTGCTCCAGAGAGAAGTGGTTTCGTGTTTGGGGTGGCGCGCAGGGGCTGGCAGCAGGAGGGATCTTGCGGCCGAGGGCGCTCGACCCGGGCGGAGCTGTGCTCCGAGTTACAAACTCTATTGTGACGCACTTACTACGACTGACGGCCGCTGCCAAACCTTCTCCAGACTTGCTGCCCTCAGCATTTTCGGCAAACAATGGGGCCAGAGCAGGGAAGGCGGCCAGCCGCCTGCAATCTCTGCATCTGCGCCCGCTCCTGTGCTCCAGCGCCGTGTCTGAGCCCGGGAAATGAGAGCCCGCTGGGACTTTCAGACTTAATTCAAGTTTGTCCTGAACGAAAAGCACGAAATGTAGTAGGCTTCCCACGAGCTGCTCCTCATGAAACTTCTGTGCTTGTGTATGTGCGTGAGTGCACTGACTCCACAAGCTATGGAGTTGATACTTTGTTTTGTTTGGTGGTCTAATTTATTTTGGGTGCACTTTTAATCTTACTTGGAAGGTGATGAGAAAAGTAAACATAACAAAGATATAATAAGGTTGACTCTAGAATTCGTAAGGAGTAGGTGGAATGATTTTATAACTTAGTTTGCTGAAGATAATCTTTTTCCCCCGATTTCCTTGCAGAAAAAAAGACCAAATGGCCAAGCAACCTTCTGATGTAAGTTCTGAGTGTGACAGAGAAGGTGGACAATTGCAGCCTGCTGAGAGGCCTCCCCAGCTTAGGCCTGGGGCCCCTACCTCCCTACAGACAGAACCGCAAGGTAATCCCGACAGCGAAGGGGACCGCTGCCCCCACGGCAGCCCACAGGGCCCGCTGGCCCCACCGGCCAGCCCTGGGCCTTTTGCTACCAGATCCCCACTTTTCATCTTTGTGAGAAGATCTTCTCTGCTGTCCCGGTCCTCCAGTGGGTATTTCTCTTTTGACACAGACAGGAGTCCGGCACCCATGAGTTGTGACAAGTCAACACAAACTCCAAGTCCTCCTTGCCAGGCCTTCAACCATTATCTCAGTGCAATGGGTAAGCCATACCCGGGTAAGAAAAGAGGCAGTTGGTGTGTGCTTGTTGGAACACTGGCTTCAAGGATGTGGGTAGCATTTAAAGCCTTGGTCGAATGACTTATTCTATATTTTGATGGGATCGGAAGACGTTTGGAGAGCTCAACACGTTTTTGTAATTTGTAAATTTTGTGGCATGAATTTATGGAAGTACAAACATCAACCTGTTGAGCTTCGAAGTTTGAGCCTCTGCAGCCTTCAAGCCGAAGCTTATAACCAGGGTAGAATTGGTCTTAACCACTAAGCTTAGATATTAACGTCATTGTGTTGGGGATGTGAAGAAAGAGATGGGGAAGTTGATCATCTCTGAAGACAGGGTCTGCAGAGGTTGTGTCCAGCAGACCCAACATAGAACCCTGAAGATGCTTTTATGCCCAAATTCCCCTTTAAGCTCCTTCTTGCTTTAAGGGATTGGACTTAGTATGAATGAGATTAGATTGTGGATTTTTATTTCAAGGGCTAAAGTCAATGTTAGAATCTTTTTAAAAAAATACGTTTTTATTTCTGAGATTTCATTCATGCATAAAGTTTCATTTGATCAAACTCATTCCCCTGCCCCTAACAACTCCCAGATCTGTGTGAGAATCTGAAACCAAGAGAAAATATTCATAGTGATGCACAGTAAAACTGGTGAGGGAACAGAGCGAGGAGGTTCAGTGGCATTTTGGAGAGTGTTTGCCCCATCAGCATTAAGGTTGCCCCTGATTATGGCCATGGGGACATGAGGTCTTAGAGTACAAGTGTTTCTATAGTGCATCATAACCAGACCTGCAGATTTTGAAGTCAAGTATCCCAACATTTAAACATTGACCACTACTTTAGCTCCTTCAGTGACTGTCAAAAGCCAGGTTGAGACATCTGTAGACTTGATCTGACTCTTAGACCTCTTAGCTCGTGACTGGGGCTGTGCACATTTCTGGTTCACCCCAGGGAAGGGGTGGCTCTGTGTGTCGCTTCTCCACCAAAAGCAAAAGTATGTATTTTGATCCTTATCATCCACAACCATGTTAGGTATGTGTCCATCTAGCCTGTCCTGCAAAAGACATCAGGATCTTGTTTGTGGTATCAGTTAGCACATTTGATATCTAAGCCGTATGTTAGTCGTGCGTTGCCTGAGTTCTGGGGACTGTTAAGCCCTCCTAAGTGAAAGGCGCTGGAAGTCTTATGTCCGCTATTACTTGTAGTAATATTTCGGAACAGGCGCTTGCCACCGTTCTACCATAAAGTAGCCTAGCATATGCATACATCTACGGCATGTGCTGAGTTAACGGGGCTCCCTGGCATATGTGCTTAAAAACCTGTGCATTTAAGGACCCTCTGGAAGCTATTAGAGTTTTATATTGCTGGCCAGGGTAATGATCTCTGCAGGTGGTGGGATAATCTGGGGAAATAATTTTCTCCGTCCCTGTTAACTAGGACCAGTGGATGAGTTAGTGTCTTTTCTAATGTGAAGAAAGTCACAATTGTTTTGTTTGGGGTCCTGTACCATGAGGAAGCCAGTTATGTCATTCACCATGATTTGAGATGGCAAGTTCAGGACTTGAAAGATCACAATCTAAATTCTTAGGCGGAGTTAATGGTTGTACCTGTGAGGTGTTAACTACACTCCAGGAGTTTGGGAGGGTCGCTTAAGGTGAATGCATAGATTAAAACAATAAGTTCCTGGGTTTGTGTGAGGTTAATGCACCAAGGTAGGATTTTAACAGTAAGTTCTTGAGAGTTTGGCTTGGGGAGAGGGTATGCTGGGATGGGGTGGGTAATCGGACTTGGCTAGATGTGATAGGAGACATATTAAATACACGTAGAATGTTTGTTCACAACTGATGTTTTTCTTGCTTCTGCCTGTAAACTGCTCAGGCTGAGCTGAGCTGGGGTCTCTATCTTTATGGACTTGTTCGATGTTTTTTACTCAACCATTAAGATCTTCAATGGTGCTTTTGATAAGTTATTGCAAAATAAATTTTTCACAAAGGAGCCTTTATGACTGGTATGACCCACTGGAACACAAATGGGAGATTCTGCAGAGGTCTGCTGAGCTAGGGGCTCCTCTTCCCCACTGGCAACATGTGATAGGAGACATAGGGCGTGTCTTAAAAGCTATGTCCTTGTATCCTTCCCCCGCTAATTTCTTGGGATTGAACCTTGGGCTTTCCCCATTGAAGTAAATTCTCCTCTACTGAGCTGAACCCCACATCTTGGTGTCTGAGTCCCATTGGAGATACCCAGCAGGTAGACGCTGTATTGGGATGTCTCCCACAGTTTCCTCTAGATCCGATTTTTCTGAAAAAATCTTGAAAGAACATTTTGTTTACACTATGGGGTCAGTGTAATGAAACTGCCCCTTTACTTGATATTCACCTCCATATACTTGGGGAAGATTGACTTGCCAAACTATTTCTTGGTGAACACCTGCTTGTCTTAATAAAAACCTTCCACACACTCACTGGCTGCCTTTCATCTTGTTGTTATTCCATCTGTGTTTTCTGCATCACTTGATCTTCGTACACATTCTCAATCTGAAGCATAGTCAGTCTGAACTGGAAATGCAGAGAGGATGATTGATGATTGACAGCAGCGTCTCTGTGAGGTGTTTGTGAATGTCTTAAACTTTAGACTTGTTTCTGGCATAGCAGAATTCACGGGTGGCAGTTAATTTTCATTCTTCTATGTACCCCTCAGCATCCTATGGCAATTAGCCCCTTCTTTAGATTGAGAGCTCCCTGAGGGAGGTAGGACATCTTTCCGACGCTGGAGTGTGCCTAACAGAAGACACCAAATGTTGGGATCGGTGGAGCTCTGTCTGTGATCCTGTCCATGGAGCTGTGTTTTGCTTTTACCATACTAGGAGCAGAACACAGACCCCCCACATCAAGCAGGATTTGATAACATATATCTAATCCCAGCACATTTGTGGTGAGATGGGAGGTGTCTTCTGACCTCTGAGTTTGTGCCCCTATCACAGACACAACACACATGTGTGTGTGTATATATACACAAGTAAATGGAGTAATTTTCTTGGGCAGTCCCTGTAGACACTCACGTCATCGGCTTAGTAATTATGTTGGATAGAAGTATGAAAGCAGCCTCGAGGGACAGCAGCTTTCTGTCTAAAGAGCAAAATCATTAACTATATAACTATGTTGGCTATAGGTATTTTGAAGATACTTTTAGAAAAGTAATAAAAATTAGGAAGTTTTACCCCGACTCCTAGGTTCCTGAGAATTTTCAGAGTTAGGTTTTAATGATATGTTTGCACTGTGACCCTGTTAGCCTGTTGGCATGGTGTATTACTGTGTTTGATTTACATGTTTAAATGCTATCTGTATGCCTGGGATAAATCCTACTTGGGCAGAAGGTATTATTTGTATACAGTGCTGAACTGAATTGAGTATTTTATTGAGAGATTTTTACACCTTGAGAGGTGTCCCTTATGGCTATTTGCTTTTGCTATTAAGGACTTAATGAGTTGAGAAATAGTCCTCTTGTATTTCCAGAAGAAACTATGAAAAAGCAGTATTAGTGCTTTTGGGTTTTTGTTCGTTTGTTTGTTTGTTATTTTTTGAGATAGGACCTCATGTAGCCCAGGCTGGCCTTGAACTCACTATGGAGCCAAAGATGTGCTTGGTGCTTGGTCGTCTGGTCCTCCTGCCTCCACTTCCCAAGTGCTGAGACTACAGGCGTGTGCCACTGTACCCTTTTGTATGCAGTGCTGGGGACTGAACCCAGGGCTTCATGCATGGTAGACAAGCATTCTACTAACTGAGCCACAGTCTCAGCCAGTATTGACTTCTCTTGTGAGAATGTGGTTGTGGACATCTTGGGGGAGGGAGAGCGGAGGATATACATTTTAGATTCTAGACTTAATTCTGTGTGTTTACGTGCTTCTGGGACTATTCTGGATGTCGGCTTCATCTTGATTATACTTTGGTGGTTTGTGGGTTTTGAGGAAGGGGTACATTTTTCTAATTTGTTGGGTTTATGAATGTAAAGAGCATTTGTAACATCCTTGTTGTTTTAGATGAATGTGGGTTCTGTTGTGATAGCTACTGTGGCAGCTCCTATAGACTGATACTTTGGATATTTAGTCCCCCATTGGTAGAACTGTTTGGGATGGATTAGGAGGTGTGGCCTTGTTGGATTCAGGTGTTGAGGTTTCAAAGGCCTGCAGCCAGCCATAATATGCTCTTTGAGGATAAAGATGTGAGCTCTCAGCTGCTAGTCCAGCTGCCACTTCATCTGTCTGCCCTCAAAAACTTTGGCCCTCTGGAACCATAAACCCAATTAAACTTTATTTTATAAGTTGTCTTGGTCTTGGTGTTTTATCTCAGCAATAGTAAAGTAACTAAGACAGTTTCTTTCCTGATGTTGGTAACTTGTGTCAAGAACAAACAACAAAAACACCTGTCAGCCTTTTTAAGGTTTATTCTCTTACTTTTTGAAATAAGAGATTTTTTGTTTCATTGATTTTTTCCCCCTGTATTCACCCTTTATTTTCTTCTCTTTGCTTTTTGTGAATGATTGCCCCACAACCCCAGCTTCTTGAGCCTAGGAACCTAGCGTATGGTTTTGAGGCCTTTCCTTTTGCTGATGTGAGGCACTCAGTGCTGAAAATGTCCGCTCGCCCGTGCTGGGGCTGTTGCCCACATGTTTGGGTGCAACGGTTTTCATTCTCACTGAACTTACATGTACATCTTTGTTTTCTTTGGCTGAGGGCTACGTAGAAGCAGAGTTCCCTTTATCATACACGAGGGTCTCCTGCCATCTTTCTGTTACTCCTTTTATAGTTCTGTTAAGTAATCAATGTTCGCTTTTGTTTCCATTTTGTTTTTGTTTTGCTGAGGTGTCCTCTACTTTGGAGAATGATGCAGAAATTCTCAAAACAAAACAAAAACTTACCTATTGTGTCTCCTACTGGGTTGGTTCTCTGTTGCTGCTGCAAGTTTTGCTTTATGCAATGCCAATATATTAACTTTTTTAAAAAGAAAAGATGGGTGATTCATGTCTATAGGGTCCGTCTTCCTCTGCCCTTCATGCCCCCAAGACACATGCATTCCATTTCAAGTGCATTGTTTTGTCTGTTGTGGATGTGTAGGTTGACCTCCTGTGGGGCTGCAGCATTGCTTTGCACTGTCTCCTTCGCTGGGTGTGTATTTTGTAGCCAACCGGACCTTTCAGCCTCTTCCTTGCTACTTAGTTGGAGATTTGCCTGGCAGCTAGAATCGGCTGCTGCTGCCTTGACAAAGGACTAAGGCCACTGACTGCGTCTGCAAGAGATGGAGCCAGGTGGCCATACTGCCCCACCAGCACTACCCTGGAAGGGCAACAAGATAGCTTCTGCCAAGGAGGGACTTGCCACTCTGCCCACAGGGGCTCCTTGTGGCACCTAAGCACCCCCAGGCTTCCCTGGAAAATACCTCTCCGATGGCCATGCTTAAACTCAGTGGGTTCCTTTGCTACAGGCGGTTCTGTGTTGTGCAGTCACCCTGGGCCCCCTGGTGAGAACAGACAGTTCTGGAGCAGCCTGTCTGGGCTATGTGAAGGCCATGAGAGGACTAACTACCCCAGTGTCGGTCTCCCAGTGCTGAGAGCCCCAGAAGTCTGCCTCTTACCCCTTTCCATTTTCCTGTGTTTTGCACACAATGTTAAGGCTCTCTTATGATCAAGAAGGAGGGCCTGGCTGTGGAGCTGTCCCTTCTTTGGGGAGCCAGGGATCTGTGTCTTTTAACTAGGTCCTGTTTGCTGTTTGTATTGTCTTACTCCATTCAGGATGCCCATAACAATTCCAGGCTGAATGGCTTAATGATGGCTCACTTCTCACAACTGCAGCGGCTGGGGATCTAAGATCAAGGTAGATTTGGTGTCTGAAGAGGTTTCCACTTCTTGGCTCAACAGCAGCACCCCTCAAGGTGTCATCCCTGGGGGAGAAAAGATTATGGTGTCTCTGGGGTCTCTTAAGGCACTCATCACACTCAAAGGACCCCACATTTTAATACTGACCCTTCAGTGGTTATGGAAAAGCAATTTAGACCAAGGGGATGTTGATGGGCTTTGGCCAGAGAGAATTCAGAATTTTAGAAATCACCTCTTTTGCCTTTTGCTATTGCTGTCTATGTGGAATAACATTAGAAAGAGATTAGCCCAATCCTCTTTTTAATAACTCCAGTGTCTGTGGTTATTCTCACTGTGTGACTGGTGGCCTGGCCCCAGGCTGTGCTCTGTTGCTTCCTGTATGCATGGATAACCAGGCCTAATTTGATAATAGGTAATGTCCCTAGGGGCATTTAGTAGAGAAAATCCCAAGTCTTAGAGTTATGTGGGATTGGATTATAAGATAGAAGAGATGGAATAGAGAGGGATTGATTTCAGTTTGTGTGCAGGGTGCTGGTGGGGAAGGATTTTAGGGTATCTGTCTACCTAGAGCTGGTGCTCTATCCTGGGCAGCGGTGCCTTGCTGCCTGGGACAAGACTTTCCATGCACACACAGACACCAAAATAAGTCTTTAAAAAAAATTAATGGCGTGAGGGACATGCCCTGGCATGTTCTTTGAAAAGATGACAGAATTGTTGATAGCAAGTTGTGTTTTAAAGAAGTTCATAGGCCTAAAAAGATGAAGAAAATGTGCCCAACTGTAAGTAGTGCGGATGTATGACTTTTTACTCCAAAGGGGAAAAAAATCACCTGGACAAATATAACAGTGTCTACTATACATTTTGCTCTGTAATCTTTCTTTTCGGCATTTGCCACAGCCCATCACTGTGTATGTCTCATCTGGCTAATTCAGCACCGACTGTGACATTCTTGGTGCTGGTAGAGCAACATCTGGCGGCAGCCTGTCATCAGAGGCCTTCCAGGCAGATGCTGTCCCCTCATAGGCTTCTTTGGGGGCTGTCTTTGTATCCTGGCAGAATGGATCATCCTGTGGGACCCTGTCAGCTGCCCTTCTTGGTTGCCTCTCTCTTCAGCCTTGTACAACCACTCAGAGCAAGTCTGGGCAGGATCTTCGCTGCTCCTCTGCTGACCCAAGGGCCACAGCACATCTGTCAAGTCTGTTTGAGCTCCACTTTCCTCGTCCATCTTGTGAGGACCTGAGTTCTCTGTGTGCCGTGGGAGTTTGGACAGAATCCCCTAGTAGGAGCTCATGCCTTCTTGCCTCCCAGGAAGTGTCCCAGCTGGTCATAGGCATGGCTGACACGCAGTGTTCTTTACTGATGTCTGTTTCTGGAGCCTAGGAAACTCACAGGGAAGTGTGTTGGTGGGAATGTTGCTGTGTGTAACTCAAAAGCCCTTTGGTTCTAGACCAAACAAGCAGAAAGGGGAAAATATTTTCTAGAAACTCACTCGAGTGGGGGGTGGAAGGTCTGAACCTGCTGCAGGTCTGCCGGTGGACCCGAACTTTACCCTGAGAAGAACCTTGACTTGGTTGGCAAATCTTTAGACCGTGGAGGGGCATCTGGAAACCCTGCCCACACCAGCTCTGCCTGGCTTGGGGTTGAGCCTAGGCCACCTGCTGGAGATGGACCATTTGATGTGGCAGAAATTTGACTAGAGCTCAGAAATGTGTAGTTTGAAAAGAGAATGGTCGCTAGACAGAGTCAGAGAACCACTTTCCGCAGCAGGTCAGCTGCTGGAACAG
The DNA here is from genome assembly GCF_903995425.1 of Onychomys torridus. NCBI lineage: Eukaryota > Metazoa > Chordata > Mammalia > Rodentia > Cricetidae > Onychomys > Onychomys torridus. The sequence goes on from NC_050446.1 coordinate 102,472,511, forward strand.
CTTTTCAAAGAAAGGGGTGCCTCTGCTTTTTACCACGGAGAAGACCCATTGTCTGAAAGTCAAGACTTCACCCGTCACTTTCGAGGTGTCGAGCTATCCTTAACTAAGCGTTGGCATAGAGTGTTTCAAGGCCTTCTAGGTGAGGCTTTCCTGTGCTGTGGGGGCCCAGTGTTGACAGCATAGACCAGCACTACTTAATACCAAGCTGAACCTGGGTTTGCAAGAGGCCAGCCCTCTCTGGTCCTAAGTATTACTTAGGATGAGTTTTCAAGTCCCTGGTGTCTTGTGGGAATCCCAGGCTCGACTTTGCTTTCTCTCACCTGACTTTCTTCTTCAAACCAGAGCTTCACGTTCCTGAGGAGAGCTGTGGCCTGTCCCTCGATGATGTTGATGATAAAGGGCTGCTGGCTCCTATTGCTGTGGCCCATGGCCAAGGGGACAAGAGAGGGCTATGCTGGTGACTCATCTCCCCTTAGAGCCCATGTCCCTCTGGCTCATGTATGCAGTCCTGGCTCACAGTTGGTGCCAGCCACTCAGACCTGGCTTGTGTGTGTGGACGTGGGAGTGGGTTTTTCCCTGCCTTTGCCCAGTATGAGAGCTCAGGAGTGGGCTGTCTAATGGTGAAGCCTGGCCTCAGGATTGTTGGTACTGCTACTGGCCCTCTGCACAGATGGATTACTTACTGTGCTTGGACGTAGCTCTGCTCCCTTAGGAATGAAAGTGTGTTTGAAGCTGAAACTAAAAAATAATAAAAGTCAACCATTTCAGTTCAAGATGAGTATACATGTTAAATTGAAACAGGTTGGATGAACGGTTTTCAGCCTCACCTCTCTCCCCTCAGGATAGATTATGCTCTCAGGTACCAGAGTGTAGTTCCCTATTCTTATTCCTAAAACATTTGAACATAAGCAACTTAGAGAGGAATAAATGAGAAACTCGATACTTTTTAAAGATTTTGATTGTAATTGGTGTGTGTGTGTGTGTGTGTGTGTGTGTGTACATGTGCTGCTTATGCACATACTTGTACAAATGCCTGAGGAAGCCAGAAGAGGACATTGGATCTCCAGAATCTGCAGTTACAGGCTGCTGCTGTAAGCTGCCTGATGTGGATGCTGAGAATTCAGCTTGGGTCCCCTGGAAGAGCAGCAAGTGCTCTTAACCACTGAGCCATCTCTGCAGCCACTTAAGAAGGAAAGGATCTGTTTTTCCCTTAGGTGCCCTTGTATCTGAAGGTATACAGAGTGTGATGTGTTATTTTTCTATAGATGTGACTGTGCTAGAAAAAATGCAAGGAAGTTTCTTGAGGTTCGGGTGTAACTCAGTGGGATAACACTTGCCAGCACTTCCAAGGCCCTGGGTTTGATCTCCAGCCCTACAAACAGTGAGAGAAGCTTTGGGCTTTGCTTGTTTGTTTGTTGTTTGTTTGTTTTGTTATATTTTGTTTCATCTGGATTGTGGATCCTTGAGAAGTTTCTTAGCGTAAAATAGTGACGATGAAGTCAGGATAAATATGACGTTGGTATATGTGAGAATCCAAACCTTAGCTTAGTATGTAAATTCTGCTGAACCAGTCAAAGCGACTCAGTGACTTGAGAAAAGATTGACTGTTGATGAAGAGCCAGGGGTGTTTTGCATGCTGTGCCCTGCAGCAGCTCACCTCCTACTTTAGTGTGAATTTTATAGCTCTGTGTGGTTTCTCCACTGCAAGCCTGGCTTACGTGGTGTCACTTTGTGTCCACCCTCTCCCTGCGCTGATAGTGTGATGAAGTCTAGTGGTGGGAAGTTTTAGCCAGGGACCCCCAGGGAGTCTTGGTCCTTCCTCTAGGATCATATCCTTATCATACCCTTATCATACCCTTATCATAACCGGTGACTGGAGCACTTGCCTGAAATAGGAGTGTGGAGGCCACTCTAGTGGTCAGACCACCAGACAGCAACGCCAGTGTCCCGGTTACACAGGGGATTTTTTCAGAATGGGCTCAAGCTGTTGAGCCGCAGCAGCTGTGTCTGCCCTGCCTTTGTGGGCGAGAGGAAGAGGCATGACAGGGGCTTACTCAGATGAGCAGACCGTCGCCTTAAACTCACACTGACAGCAGTTTTCCATGTCTTCCGGTACCTGCAGTCACCGGAGCTAGCATTTGTAATCAGGACAGACCGATTAAGCATAGCTGTAAATTTCATCTTTTTTTCAGTCTGGTGTTTTCCCAACTGAGAAGTCACCTGTATGGAGGCAGGGCATGGGGCACAATTATGTCACAGTTGTACAGTCTGGGCTAGTTCTCCTTCACCTCCTTCAGACTTGTCCCCTGCGCAGAGGTCAGCTGCCACCTGAAGTGGGCCATCAGGTCAGTGGGCAAGGAACTTGGCTCCCACCTCCTCTCTGCCTGACTAATCCTCACTCTGTCATCTCAGGAACACTCTGGCTTCCTTTGGCAGCAGCATCTAGCTCTTCCTACACTTCTCTCTGTTGTCATGAGCTGGCTTTGGCCTGTGTTGTGTCCCTCAGTGGTGCGATGTCACCTTCCGCCTGGATGTGTCTAATAGGCTCGTTCAAGGTACACGTGCATTTGGGGTTGTCCTGGGAAGAGTCTCCGGGCCCCGCTGGGACAGACATTTAAACCACTAACTGTCCAAGTGCAATGATTGTCTTTGCGGTTATGCAAAGCAGCGTCTGGAATGGAGGGAGAAGGCCTTATTCTTTTCCTGCGGGATGGGTAAAAGGAGGCAGCTGCCTTTGTGCGTGTAAGTGGGAGGTTTTTGTTGTCTCCGTCCTTACGGCGAGTTACCCGCGACGACCGTCCATCTGCGTTGAATTACTGCCTGAGTTTGTGTATGGCTATTATAAATGCTAAGTTTGTAAGTAGGGCTCTCATTTGAAAAAACAAAGAGCTAAGGGGTGACTTTTGCAGAAGCTGGTTTTGCCCTTTTTTTTTTTTAACCCATGTCTTTGTTGTCATTGAGATAAAAACAGTCAAGAGTGAAACCTTACATGAATTTAGGGGGAAACTATTGTCACCTGGTTTTTTGTTTGTTTGTTTGCTACTGGTGTTAAATTACATATAGGAAGCCACAGTCAACTCTGGAACCCAGGAGTTTTTATATTATAGGGTAAATTCTTTTCTCCCCCTACCTTTGGCCCAATATGATTTCTTTCTAGAAGCAATTTATAGTTACTAAAAGCTAGTAACTTGGGGTTTTTAAATTACTTATTCTGGAAAATAGCCTTAATTAAGTTAATATATATGGGGTTGGATGTTGTATGTTGCCTTTGCGGTTTGGATGGGAATGTTTGCCTTGTTGGGGGCGGGGCTCAGACTCTCCCTAAGTAGCTCAGGTTGGCTTCAAACATACCCTGTAGTCCAGGTCTTTCTAGTGTGTAAGCTACCAGCTGGAATCAACCTGAAGCCTCCCTCATGCCAGGTAGGATAAGTATCCTACCACTGAGCTATGTCTTCAGCCCAGGCCTTACTTGTGGCACAGGGGGTGGAGCCCAGGGTTCCCCACTGAGCTTCGGCTCCAGCTCTTGTGTTTAAAGGGTCTCCACATGGTTCTGTTGGCTGCTTAGTGGAGTAAATGGTGGAGTGAGCTGTCTCGATAGAAAAGGATATTGGTTTTATGTTTTTGTCCTAAAGCAAATACAGGGCTGGTCTTCATTTGACCTATTAAGTTTTGAAGTTATTTACACTTATTAAAATAAGATGCACAGTCAGATCCCCATAACCTTCTTAATGTAAACAGTGGCTATGGGCAGAGATGGAGCTGTCCCAGGGACTTGGTGGGGCAGGATCAAAGAGATCAAGACACAGGCGTGTCCCATGCCCTGGCCTGACCAGTGGGTATGAAAGGCTGCCCTGGGCTCTTCAAAGCACTGATTTCAGGAGTGCGGCATGGGGCGGGGGCACCGTGGTGCTGGTGGGAGCCTCCCAGGGTGTGTTGCTGGTGAGAGGGACTGACTTAGGATCCCGTTTGGAAAGTGTGATGGCAGCTTTGTTGATTAAAAAGAGATGATAGGCTGGAGAGGTGGCTCCAGGGGCTAAAGGCACTGGCTGTTCTTTCAGAGGACCTGGGTTCCATTACCAGCACCCACATGATGACCTGACAAGCACCGAACTACAGTTCCAGAAGGTCCGGTACTCTCTTCTCTCTACCACATGCACAGACCTTCATACAGGCAAAACACCCATCTACACAAAATAAAAATAATCACATCCAAAATAATTTAAAGGAGACGGGGGGAGTGGTCGAGAGGAATTATTATGGGTTGTCTTATAGCCCTAGGGGCAGAATCATGATTGGGGTGGAAGGTTAGAAGGGAGCATTCAGTTCCCCAAAGAGAGCCCTGTAGTATTTAGTGGTCATCAGTGGGGGACGCAGCACCTGACCCTGGAAGTGAGAAGGGCCGAGAAGCCAGGTGGCCTGTCATCGAGGGCTCCCACCCTGTCTCCCACTAGATGCCGTGCTTCTCTTGGGACTGAGATGTCTCTGGACTGCTCGGGTTCCTGGCCTGCCTCGCACATCTAGTAACTATGTTAGTGTGTGTTTGGGGGACAGCTCAGGTGGAGGTGATAGTGAAGGCTTCCGATGTGGAATCAGAAGTGAATGAAAAGCCCCTGGATCTCACTGGCCACTAAGTTTGGACCTGATTGCATGAAACAGACCTTGGTGAAGGAGAAAGGCCCTGTGAATACTAGTTTCCACATCTCTGTCCACCTCCGGCCTTGGTTAACTGGGCTTTGCAAAGCATCCGGCTGGAAATGGATGAAAGCAGCCCGTTATGACTTATTAGCTCAGGGCTACAGGAAGGCAGTGGGGAGGACACGCCGGAAGAGTGAGCAGGAGGGCTCTGGCTTTGGGTCATGCACTTCATTATTGAGCATTTTATTCTAGCAGGCTGGTTTTAAGGTGCTGTCTTGAATTCATGTGGCAACTCAGGCTTGTCATGAATGTGCACCAGGGAGAAACAGATTGAGAGAAACTTCAGCTCTTAGGCTGCATGCTTTTGCTTTATTTCTATTTCTTTCTCCTTTTATTTGCGTATGTTTGTGGTGTGGGGGTGGTGGTGGTGTGTGTGTGTGTGTGTGTTCCTGCACACGCACAAGTGCATGCACTAGTGCACAGTGTGCAGAAGAAGCCAGAGGTGTTGAGTGTTTCCTTCAATCACTCTGATCCTTTAGAGCTTAAGACTGGGGCCTCTCAGTGATCCTGAAGGTCACAGATTCCACTAGGCTGGTTAGCCAGTGAGTCCGGGGGTCCTCCTGCCTCTGCTTCCCTGGTGCTGGTTGCTAGGGTTCCAAACTAGTGCCCGGACAGCAGACACTAAACTTCCTGCGTCCTCTTCCTCTAGTGTTATTTCTAATAGCTTTCATTTTTGTCTACTGGCTCAGTGGACTTGTTAAATTTGTCTGTCAAGAAACGAAATGATGAAGCTTTAAAAAAAACAGAAGAAGACCTGGAAGGGGTTGAGGGAGGGGATGAGCAGGAGGAGGGAGACTTGACTGGTTTCTGGCTGGTATTTCTGAGTACACATTTCAAAAGGAGCATCTGGCAGCTGGTGTTCCCTCACCACAGTGACAACAGTTCTCCTTTGCCTTTGTCTGACTGGGAAGAGACGGGACAACTTGGCCCTTTAAGGTGACCTTTAAAGCTGCTTCAGCACACTAACTGGCTGCTCTATTCCTCCTGTGAGCTATGGGTATGTCTGAATGAAGAACGATTGTTTCGGGTGATATTTAAGTAAGCATATTACTGTGTTGATCCAGCATCCCAGAATTTTTTATTTGCCCCAGTGAACACTGAGCATCAAAGTGGCCACCTTCGGACACCACTCACCCATCCTGCCATATTTGGAGTATCTCTTTGGGGATTATTTTATAGCTTGTTTGAATCTACAAGTAGATCTTTGGAGAGGCCTTTATAGGTGTGGGTGGTCCAGTCAGAGCTTCGGCGGTGGTGATAGAGATGGACAGCCCTGGGATGGCCCCGGAGACATAACCATCTTCTTTCTTCCTACAGTCCATGGGCTGATTGCACTTGACTGTCTCAGTGTGTTCTGTTGTGTGTTTGAAATAAGCAACAGTTTCTTCAAAGTCACACATTCCATGTCTACTTGGAAATCAGGGAATCCTTGTCCTGTTCTGAGTTGAGTATAGATTTGGTTTAATTCATGCTGATTACTTGAAAATCTAATCTTTGTGGATTACTTACCATCCAGAGACACTGGGCTGAAATTCTCCTGCAGGTTTCAAGTTGGCGTCTGCTACTGCTGTGCTGTAATGCCAGTGGTAATCAGGGGCACTACAACAGTCCCCTAGCCATGGGGACTGAGCTAGCTGGCTCCTGGTCTGAGATTGCAGTGCAGACTGTAAATCAGTGTGCTAGGATGCATGTCTGTGTTGGTTCACAACACTGTTGCAGGCCAGGACGCCTGGCAGAAGGGCCGTGAATGCCACAATGTGGCCTTAGTTCTTTGAACTCATTGCTGTTCAGTGCAACAAAGTCACAGCTTGATTTCACTCCCAACCACTTACCCATGATATCAATCCTTTCAGTGAATGAGCTTTAAGATCTTGTGTTACTTTATGAGTTGGAAAACTGTTAGCCAAGTGACCCACATCTTGCATCACTGAGGGCCTTTGGCATCAGGAATGTCCTTTCCCTCTCCTCCTCCTGCATAGAGAAATGAATTGGTATCGTGCCATAGAAAATCAGGTTTGGGATTTCAAAAGATTATTCCTTGGAATTGTATGAAAACTCAGTGGGCAGAGGACACTTGGCAAAGCTGCACGTGTCTGACCCAGCACATAAGAAAGTTTTAACAGTGGCATTAGTTAACAGTAAAGAGGAACAAACCTGGGCCTGGGAAGTCCCCTCTGGTGCAGCCTAGTGGCCTGCAGGGTTGGAGTCTTGCTTGCAAGTCACAGCTTCCCAGTACATGTGTGGTCTCAAGCACTCTGCTGTATCTGCTTGGTGTGTGTGTGTGTGTGTGTGTGTGTGTGTGTGTGTGTGTGTGTGTGGTGTGTGCATGCACCTTCATACCAGGTTCACAGAGTGAAATGTTTCTCAAATACTGAAACTATGTTCCAAGGGTAAAAATGTGACTTGAGCACTTCACCTTTGAAGAGTTTTTATGTGCATGTAAAATCTCCTCGTTGGTTTAGAAGTGTGGCCCTGTCGCTTAGAGGAGCTTTTGCAAATCACTTTCTCATGAACATGTGTGAACATTTATGATTCTCGGGCACATCACTAGTAGAATAAAATATTTATAGTTGATGCTTACCCCTCTTAAAGACTGAAACTGGAATGACAGTTACCTTTTTGGCCGGCTGACTGTGGGAGTAAGCGGGTGTGTGCAGGACAGAGTGCACAGGAGTCAGGAAGGTGGTGTGGCATGCTTTCAGAGCACCATGTCTCCAGCCCACAGACTCCAGGTGCACCTTCAGAAGATCAACAACTGTCTGTGTACCACAGCTGTGGTCGTCTATGCTCAGGGTGACTGTGGGAGGAAACTGAGCCACCCCGCCTTTGGAATGGAAACCCCGCTTCTAGTTCACCTGCACATTGTAGAATGAATGGATGAGCTGGACCCCATTCTTTGCTCTGCTTTGGTCTCACAAGGCACAGGGCCAATTATGGTACCCACCAGCATAAAGTTGTTTGGGGAGCTCGGTGGAGAGCTTCCCTACACCCCATTCCTATACTCCAAAGAAAATATTTTGTCACCTGAGAAATAAGGTGTATTTTGTTGAATAGTGTACCATATTAATTAAAACTAGTATACTTTAAATAGGAATATATATATATATATATATATATATATATATACACAGTATATTGTAGCTGAAGGGATGGCTCACTGGTTAAGAGCACTTGCTGCAAGATATGAAGACCAGAGTTCATTCAGATCCCAGCACCCAAGTGACAGTCCAGACATCTGCACACATGCCTGTGACCCTGGCTCAGAGTCGGGATTGCTGGTGTCTTCCGGCTTCCAGCCTAATAGGAGGAAAATGTGAGCTGATTCAGAGAGAGACCCCGACTCAAAAAGCAGTGGGAAGAGGAGAGAGAGAATGGTACTACCTCACTCTTCTGGGCTGTACACACACCCACATAAACACATGTACTCATACGCATAGACACATACACAAAGGCCTTTTTTTTTTAAAGCGTACAGCTAACTGCAGGGTCTAGCTTAGTGCATATCTGTGGTGTGCATATTACCCATGCCTTATGGAATGGATACTAGCCGTTAATTTTCAGTTTAGATCAGAAGAATACTATTTGTTTCTCAAAAAAAAAAAAGAAGAAGAAGAAGAAGGCTAAAAGGATAGCTCAGAGGAAAAGAACACTTAACTGCTCTTGCAGAGGACCCAGGTTCTATTCCCAGCACCCTCATGGCAATTGACAGCTCTCTGTAACCCTAGTTCTAAGGGGACTGACGCTTTTATCTGACCTCTGCAGACACCAATCATGCACATAGGGCACATAAATACATGCAGGCCAAACAGCTATACACATAAAATAAAACTAAACAAAAATTTTAAAACACAGCTATCCTGGATGCTGTGGCTCAGTGGTAGAACACTTGTCCGTCACATTGGAGGCCTTGGGATCTCTAGCATCATAGGCAAAAAGAAATAAACATTCTTGATCATTAAGAAAACAAAACACCAGCCAGGCATCATTGGTCCCCAGCTCAGCCAGGGCTACATAGTAAGACAAAAAAAAAAAAAAAAAAAAAAAAAGAAGCAAGGCTGGGTGGTATGTTAGCAGACACACCAGCCTCCTCTGTGAGTGGTGTTTATACTGTACAATACTGTTTTGTAACAGCTTTTTAAAATTACACCTAAGTATAGCTGGCAGCCTGCATACTAACTGTGGATACTGTGGATGATGTGGATAGTGGCATGCCAGAGACAGGACAAGTTCAGAGGTGACTCTGGAATCAACACATCTTTGCCTCCGAGCAGAGCCTTTCATTGCTCAAGATCACCTTCCTTTTGGCTCAAAGGGGACTTTGGAGTGGGCTCTGTGGAGTGGGACTAGAGACCTGCCCTCTGAGTGACTGTAGCAGCTCAGCTCAGACTTCTGCTGGAGTCTCCCCAGCAGAGGCCACACTTAGCATAACCCCATGCAGACAGCAGACTCGAGGCAGCCTACAGTGACGACCACTGTACACAATACAATTCAAGGTTGATGCAGATTGAAAATCACAGCAAGGAGGGGACACGGTGAGACGTAGGGGTGAGATCTGTGGCGACATAACCACACTTCAAGTCATGTTTCCTGGCAGTCCAGGTAACAGGTATTGGGGCTGGAAAGATGGCTCAGTGGTTAAGAGCACTTATTGCTCTTCTTGTGGGCCTGGGTTCTCTGCCTCCTCATCAGATGGCTCATAACTGCCCCTACGTCTAGTTATGGGGGCTCTAATGCCCTCTGCCCACTGAGGGCACCTGTACATATATGATG